>NC_056449.1:23788115-24080615 GCF_018296145.1 Oncorhynchus tshawytscha
CTTTCAATATGAAGAACCAGCGTGCATTCATGGTTACTGGAGTTTGTGTCTGATACAGATAAGGTACACATGCAAAAGAGCTGAGAGCAATTCAAATCTGACTCGGCCAAAATGTTTAAAAGGAATGTTTGGCTACATTTGGGGCCGTTGGTTAAATACACATTTCTGGGCTAAAAGCACAGTCTTGGCAAAAATAAGTTACAAGTTAACATGCCTACAGGTCCATTTCTATTTGCTTTTAATTCAAACTGAAATGTGTTGCATAGGTTTAGGTTGACTGTCTGCACAATACCGTTTAGAGAGATAAGGGCTAAGGTGACAAACCCCTTTTGCAAACACACCTGCAGAGTAAGCAAACGCACAGTAACATTTCAAACAGATGGGATGAGTGAAAATATAATAAGCAGTGGGGTTTATGTTGTACATTTTGCCAACCATAGTAATGTGCTGGAATTGTACTAGCCTACACACGCAGCTCGTAATGTAATGTAGGCCTAAATGAGAGAGGCAGTATGAGATCACCTGTTAATTAAAAATGTTAACTCATCAATTGCTTTAATAGTAATGTTTACGCAATGCGTTGTCCTAGTAATGTGTTTACTAATAATGCACGTGTTAGTAAGAGGACAGCGCCACCCATAGAGGCTAGACATGTAAACCACAAAGTATTTAGAAGATATGATCCTGATCAAGGGTGGTGGTTTCTCATGACGCACTTTCATTTTCTGGAATTTCCCCTGACCTTTCAGCCAATGCAGACACTTTTATTCTGTGATACTTGTAGAACAAAACAAATATGCATATGAATTAGGCCTAAAAATGTATTCAGTGAAGCCATTAGCATAGTGCCTCACAGTGCTATTGTGATTATGTCATCAATGAGTCAGTCAGTCTCAACTAGTAGAGTTCGTGAGAGGCTATAATTTCCATTTCCTCTATTGTAGTAGTCACAGATATTGATGGAATCTAGGTTGGAGACCACTCATTACTTGAATGTATCCCTACATCAGATTTCCCCTCAGACTTAAATTACCCTCTGTAAAAGAGCCCTTACGATTGAGCACCAATGGCACTGCCAATCACATTAGTTAGCTCCCCACTTCAGAACACACACCGCTCTGACAACGACAAATATTACTATATTCTGAGTCCAATTAACAACCACAACTATACGTGCCTGGTATGGCAACTCCTCGGCCTCCGACCACAAGGCACTACAGAGGGTAGTGCATACAGCCCAGTACATCACTGGGGCAAAGCTTCCTGCCATCCAGGACTTCTATACCAGGCGTTGTCAGAGAAAGGCCCTAAAAATTGTCAAAGACTCCAGCCACCTGTGTCATAGACTGTTCTCTCTGCTACCGCACAGCAAGCGGTACCGAAGTGCCAAGTCTAGGTCCAAGAGGCTTCTAAACAGCTTCTACCCCCAAGCCATAAGACTCCTGAACATCTAATCAAATGACTACCCAGACTATTTGCATTCTCTGCTGCTGCTGCTGCTATAATGTTGTTAAAGAGTTACTTGTCTAACAAATCAGAGGGTGTTCTTTAATGGAATCCTCTCAAATATAATCCAGATAGAATCAGAAATTCCCCAGGGTAGCTGTTTAGGCCTCTTACTTTTTTCAATTTTTACTAACGACATGCCACTGACTTTGAGTAAAGCCAGAGTGTCTATGTATGTGGATGACTCAACACTATACACAGTGACTGAAACTCAGCTACTACAGTGACTGAAATGACTGCAACACTTAACAAAGAGCTGCAGTTAGTTTCAGAGTGGTTGCCAAGGATTAAGTCTTAAGTCTATGTCTGGTAACAGTAATGTTAATGAATTACCGTCATGTGTTTTGAAGGACTGTTGCTATTTATGACAAAACTGAAATGCTGAATTGTTTCAATGGGCACTTTGTATCATCTGGTAGGCTGTTTGATTCAGTGTCCTCTGTCTCTGTACAACCCTGTGTGGATAAACCAGTGAGAGCTGGTCAAACTTGTAGCTTTTTTCCATTCTCAGTGCAGGTGGTACATAAAGCCCTGGAATCCTTAGATCAGAGAAAGCCTGCAGGTCCTGATCTTTTGGATCCCTGCTTTTCAAATCTGGCAGCTGATTTCATAGCTGAACCACTTACATCTCTGTTCAATCTAACCCTGGACTATAATGACATTCCAAAGATCTGGAAATCAGCATTTGTCCTACCACTTTTAAAAAAGGGGGAGATCCAACTCTTAAATAATTATAGGCCAATCTCAAAGCTGTCACCCCTGGTGAAAATACTTGAAACCCTTGTAAGTGAACAGCTAAAATAGTCTTTATTTACTAACTATATTTTATCAATGTACCAATTGGGCTTCAGGAAGAAGCATAGCACAATTACAGCAGCCATGAAGATTTTAAATGATATCACTGAAGCCATTGACAAAAAACAGCACTGTGTCTCACTTTTTATTGATCTCTCTAAGGCTTTTGATACAGTTGATCATGCTATACTAAGGCAGAGATTGTCGAGTGTAGGTCTTTCTGGAGCATGCAGTTGCATGGTTTGCTAACTATCTGTCTGATAGAACTCAGTGCACTCAATTTGATGGGCTTATGTCTGTCTTGAATGGTGTGCCCCAAGGCTCTGTACTTGGACCTCTTATTCACTATTTATATAAATGATTTAGACAAAAATGTCCAAAATGCACAACTTCATTTTTATGCTGATGATACTGTTATTTACTGTTGTGCCTCATCTCTTACAAAATCTTTCCAGAACATGCAAACTGCTTTTCATACTGTTCAACATGCCTTGTGTCAATTGAAGCTTATCCTCAAAACTGACAAAACTAAACTAATGGTGTTTTCTAATGCAAGAAATAGACCTCAACCTTTCACCTATTACTACCTGTCAGGGCAAGGAGATTGAGGTTGTAACCTCATATAAATATCTTGGAATTTTAATTGATGACGGCCTCTTAAATTGCATATTGAACAACTTTTTAAAAAATTGAAGCTGAAATTGGGATTTTATTTTAGGAATAAGGCCTGTTTTTCTTTTGAAGCCAGAAGGAGGATAGTAAGCTACATTTATGCCTTTACTAGGACTATTTTATACATGAATGCTTCCGCTCGGTGTTTGAGATCAATTGACACTCTTTACCATGGCACTTTGAGATTTATTTTAAACTGCAAAACCCTTACGCACCACTGCACTTTGTATACTAGGGTGGATGGCCTTCTCTAGTCACTCGTATACTTTTATTTACATTTTGGGTTTACTACCTTTTTATTTGTGCATTTTTATTGTTCAGAATGTGGTGGGTCCTCTTTGTTCGCTGGACTTTATCCTGCTTAAAAAATACATTTAAAAAAACGATTGGTGTTTTTAAATCACCGATGAAGGATTTTGAGGCTGATTCCCTGACCTGTCAATGTTTTTAATTTGCTGTTTTATACTCTTGTGAATTCAATGGTTTTTACTAGATTACTTGTAGTTTTTCATGTTGTCTGTCTAATTTTTTTGTAATGACTTGGTGCTGCCTATCTTGGCCAAAGCGCTTTTGAAAAAGAGATTTTAATCTCAATGAGCCCTTCCTGGTTAAATAAATAAAAAAGGATTAAGAAAGCTCTAAATATTTATAAAACTAAATGCATTGTATTTGGAACAAAACACTCACTAAACCCTAAACCTTGTAATAAATGTGGAAATTGAGCGAGTTGAGATGACTAAACTGCTTGGAGTCACCCTAGATTGTAAACTGTCGTGGTCAAAACATATTGATGCAGTAGTAGCTAAGATGGGGAGAAGTTTGTGTATAATAAAGCGATGCTCTGCCTTCTTAACACAAACAAGGCAGGTCCTAAAGGCCCAAGTTTTGTCACACCTTGACGACTGTTCAGTCGTGTGGTCAGGTGCCACAAAAAAGGACTTAGGATAATTGCAATTGGCTCAGAACAGGGCAGCACAGCTGGCCCTTGGATATACACAGAGAGCTAATATTAATAATATGCATGTCAATCTCTCCTCGCTCAAAGTGGAGGAGAGATTGACTTCATCACTACTTTTATTTATGACATGTTGAATGCACCGAGCTGTCGGTCTAAACTACTGGCACACAGCTCGGACACCCAAGCACACCCCACAAGACATGCCACAAGAGGTCTCTTCACAGTCCAAGTCCAGAACAGACTATGGGAGGCACAGAGTACTACATAGAGCCATGACGACATGGAACTCTATTCCACATCAAATAACTGACGCAAGCAGTAAAATTAGATTTGAAAAATAAAACAAATATTTAAAAAATATATATATTTTAAAACACCTTATGGAACAGTGGGTACTGAAGCAACAAACATTGGCACAGACACATGCATACACACAATAACATACGCACTATACATGCACATGGATTTAGTACTGTCGTTATGTGGTATTGGTGGAGTAGAGGCCTGAGGGAACACAGTGTGTTGTGAAATCTGTAAATGTATTGCAATGTTTTTTAAATTGTATAAACTGCCTTCATTTTGCTGGACCCCCAGGAAGAGTAGCTGCTGCCAATAGGGATCCATAATAAATAAATACTAATACCAGTCCAATTAACAACCACAACATATGCGGCAAGAGCAACTGGTCCAATTAATAACCACAACTATACCATATGTGGTGAGAGCTACTGGTCCAATTAACAACCACACATGTAAGAGTAATAGTGTTAAATTAGAAATGTACATAAGGACATCTGTTAGAGTTGAGGGATCCAGATGAGACCAGGGCTGCCATAACGATGGAGTACTACAGTATTAGGCTACGTCCTTCTGCTTTGGGGAATATCCAGTGAGAGAGAGGGCTTCTCCATTTCACTCAGGGATCTCTCTCCACGCTCCAACCTACCAGCAGCCAGTCGAGTGGAGTGGAATGGACAGAGACGTGTGGAGACAGCACACTCAGCGCCCCCATGACACTACACAACATGGAGGGGAGAGGGGGGAGAACGGAAATCACACTAGTATGGCTCTCCAACTATGCTCCAGTGAGTACAGCACTATGGCACAACCTGTCTGGCAGGCACTGACTAGTCCAGAGACAAGGATGGGAAGCACAGCAAAAAAGCACCAATTAGCCTACGTGGCCATCTTAGCTAGCTTCTTTACATCAATTTGATGCAGTCAATACATGCTCTACCATATTTGAATATTGAATTTATTTGAATGCCCATTCCTAACTTTTATGCAAATGTTGTTGATCAGTACAATAAAAGTACCAAATGTAATGGAGATTGCTTATCATGTGAACCACATGAAATCTTGATTTACCCAGTTTATCAAGATATATTTACCATTCAAATAAATGGATTACCATTATATTATGTAGTAATATAGGGAAAAGTATAACTGATTCGTTAATACATACACGGCTGTCTGAAAAATGTTCACATCAAATTTCAAATGGTATGATATTGAATTGAAAAGATGCCCAACGATTGAACAGAGTAGTAGCTGAGTTTCTGTCTGAATCAAGTGCCATTCTGTGACTTTGGCTAATACACCTTCTCTGCCGTGGTATTGTTTAGGTATCGTGATACTAAACCTGGTATCCGTATTAAAGACAGAATTATGGTATCGTGACAACACTGTCTGCCATGGTAGAGCATGACTGTAAATAGAATTCTGGCAAATAAATATGGACCAGGAGGATGTGGCATTCTAAACGTGGGGGAACGAAGCTGTCAAGGGAGATGCTAACAACAACAAACTGCAGTGTCATGAGGTGCTGCAACTAGAGCCCTCACCAGATATAACCCAGTTGCGATCGACCCCCCCTTTTCTTGGCTTCTCGAGGAGGACATAGAGTTGAAGTCTGACAGATCTCAAAGCCAAT
The DNA here is from genome assembly GCF_018296145.1 of Oncorhynchus tshawytscha. Taxonomy (NCBI): domain Eukaryota; kingdom Metazoa; phylum Chordata; class Actinopteri; order Salmoniformes; family Salmonidae; genus Oncorhynchus; species Oncorhynchus tshawytscha. The sequence goes on from NC_056449.1 coordinate 23,793,980, forward strand.
CTTATCTACCCCCGCATCTCCCATAATACCCCTACTCATGTCACGCAAATCTTCGCTGTCTTTGATTACGTATCTTGTCAGTTTTGTTATTGGCATGGGCTCTTATCAGGATGAACGAAGAGAAACAACTACCTCTCTCGCTCACTCTCTCTCTTCTTTAGTCTCTGGCGTGTGTTCTAAGGCTATAAATAGCCCGGCCCCCCTTGCAGTCCTTTGGTCACCGGGGGTTACACGGGTTGGCTGTCGATGCCTGGCCGGTTACGCAACGGCCCACCCACATGACAGCTCAGGATGGGTGGCTTATTGGATTAGTGTGGAGTCAAGAGGGTGGTTTAAGGCAACAACTGGGTATTAGGGAGTTGTGCCTCCGCTTAAGTAAAGAAACTTGCTAGCATGAATGCTAGTGATTATCACCTGTGGTAGTTTAGCTGTAAGGGATTTGTCGCTTGACAAGAAGCAGGTTAGACAATACGAAAAAGCATTGTGAAACAGACAAATATCTAGCCATGATAAGGAAGACGGTCTAGTAAACAGGCGGTGAAACTGAAATTATTTTCCAATCGTTTTATTCTGAACAGATCAATTATTTGTTTTGTTCCGTTCCACTGTCCAGACCAGCAAAATGAAGTTCTGAACAGGTTAGAACCACACAAAAAAAGTACTGGTTTATATTGTTCCTTTTTAAACCTCAAATTGTATTTTTTTTCCTTTTTACATTTAGCGTGATATTAAATTCCTTTACCAATCAGAGTGGATAGAGCAGATTGCTATAGATCGGGCAAACTATAGCCTAGTTGTTTCCATGCGCAATGGACATACAAGTGTAGGGCGCAAGATGCGACTGAAATATTCAGAGTGGGGAAAAAGTGAGTGAGGGTGGAGGCTTGGCTTGATGCACGGGCATCTTATGACAGAATTATAGGCTACCTGCTTTTTTCAGAATGAAAAAACACATTTTAGTTAATAATCCAATACATAACTATAGTATCCTTTACGAGAATTGAAAAAAGTAATCCATTCTTCTCCAATTAAAAATTTCTCCAATTTCTGAGTCACACTTCTAACGTCAGAAGGCTACAGTAGTCTATGCTTCGGGGGGGGGGAATTCACACGCACTGGCAGAGATTTTCAGGTGGCAGGCAGACACTGGTATACATTTCTGAGTGACAGAGTGAGGGCTTGCATAGGCGCTTTGTTGCATTATTTTGTGGGATAATCCAAATTGAGTCATTATTAACTGGTTCCTGTGCTTTTAAAATAATAATTCTCTTCCGGAACAGTATAGATCACTTTCGTTCCCAATTCTGATTCGTTCCCTGAACCGGTTCCAATTCCTGCTAGCAACAGATGCGTAATGGCGTTTGGGTCTTGGAATGGCGTTTTGGGTCTTGTATCAAAACACTATTTGTATCAAAACACTATTTGGCTATGGCGCCGACAGAGAGCACCTCGCCTCGAGCTCCGCTAAAACATTGCAATTTTCTACTTTTTGTGTTTTTCTCAAAATGTTCTTAATCAGTTTGTTTTGTGATTTACTACATACACCCGGGTAGAACTATTTGAATACAAATTACTGTCCACCCGACCTCTCCGAATTCCCTGAGACGACAGAACAATGGACTAGCTTCTTGGGCAAAGCACCAAGCTGCTTTGGAGTCCTACCGGAGGAGGAAGTGAAGACACCGAAGGAGAGGAGACATCGCCCTTTTTACCTTCTGAGAGTGTTCTCAGGGATTATCGCCATGGCTGTGTACATCCCACCCAAAGCGGACACCAAAATAGCCCTCAAAGAACTTCAGTGTCGTGTCTTTACTATCATTAACTGAAGACTTATAGTTTTTATCAAAGATTCTCTGTAATTAAGTATTACGCGATCAACTGATTAATCACGTAACTAATTAACTAACTATGAAATCGGGATACCAAGGAAAAAATATTCAGATTACAAAGTTATAATTTCCTAAAATAACTTTTCAGATATTTTATCTGATCAATTAGTCTTCGAATTCATTAATTATTTACCTCACGTTTGTCTCATTCCAAACGTCGTAAATTGTTGGTTATCTGCACGAACCCAGTCTTCACTATGAGTCATCCATACAGCAATTGTCTTAAATCATTTATTTATTACTAACTAAGTAATTCACAGAAATGCATAAAACAAACAAAGGTAAATGTGCTTACATGAAATGGAGAATGTGCCCTAGTGGGCTAAACCGGCATGACGGCTTGTTAGACAAAAGGGGAAGTGGGGGTCGACTAAGTCACTACAGAGTGATAATTATAATAATTGAAATGCTAATCCTTTGCACATGAACGCTCACTCAGTCGGGAACAATTGCAATCAATATATATATTTACGCAAAGTGCCTTGATCGCTGGTGAAAAGTTCATTTATTTTGTAGAATTGTCCGTCTCTCTCCCCCTCTCTCTTGGTTGTGGTGTGAGGGGATTGTTCAGAGTGACATTCGTTATAGAATGGATGTTTCGGCGTTTGTCGCTCTTCGTGTTCAATGATGTCGAATTCCTAGCTGCAGACTAGTAATCCATATCAAAGACTTGTTCTTATTCTGTCGGTATCGATAGTCCAAGAGTTTAACCACGTGGTATGGTTAAAAGATTCAGCAAAGTCTACAACCTTCATCCTCCTAATGGAGAAAAACATGGTCTGCAACAGCAGGGGCTTCTTACAATCATGGATTACAAAAAGAAAGCCAGCCACATTGTGGTCATCAACGCCACTCTACCGGAGGAGCTAAATGCCTTCTCACAATTTGAGCACAATAACCCTGAGCTGCCGAGGAGAGCCCCCGAAGACAACGTGGGCTACACACTCAGGTCTCCACGGAGGATGTATGTAAGTCATTCAAATATGCTAACTCTCGCTGGGGTGCTGGCCCAGACAGCATCCCTAGCCATGCGCAGACCAGCTGGCTGTTGTGTTCTGACTTTTTAAATCTCTCCCTAGCCCAGGCCACTAAACACACCTGCTTCAAGATGTCCACGATCATCGTTTGCCCAAGAAAGAGAAAGTAACTGAAAGACTACCGACCAGTAACACTCACTCACTTCTGTCATCATGAAGTGCTTCGAGAGGCTAGTCAAAGACCATATCGCCTCCTCCCTCCCCAACACACTTAACCCTCTCACACAGTTCCAACTCCATCATCAAGTTGACTGACAGCACTACAGACGTAGGCCTGATTACCAACAACAGCGAGACAGCCTACATGGAGGTAGTCACTGACGGCATGGTGCCAGGTAAATAACCGCTCCCTCAACGTTAGCAAAACAAAAGGAGCCGATTGTGGACTTCAGGAGGAACCAGGCTGGACATGCCCCCATCCACATCAAGGGAGCCATCATGGAGACGGTAAATAACTTCAAATTCCTTAGAGTAAATTCCCCCTCCAACGGATTTCCCTCTGCCCCCACCCCATTCATCACTGTTGCAGTTGTTAATAGGATCACCATCATTTCTTCCCTGGTCTGGTTGCATGTCGGAGAGAATGTTGGACTACCTTGCTAACTTTTATCCTGCTCGTTTGATCCTGATCTTATTTCAAATGCTTACACAGACATTTTCCCCATTCGGTCGAACAAATAATGGCTTATCACAAACGGGGTATTGTAAGCACATTGTGGCCTGTGTGTGTGCTTGTTTGCAGAGTATTTTTTTACAGCTTTGACAGTGCTACTGACCGTTGTGGTGGCGCTTCACTTGCGCAAGCAAAGTGAGCCCAAAACATTCTAAAATATAATTGTTGTTTTTGACAAAGACCCAAATGTGACCCGTTTCAAGAAACTAGACGTATGTCGCAGGTCACTACTTCACAGGAGAACCGTTTGAACGTAAACGTTTTTATATCAAAATGCATTTTATTGCAGAAATTCCTTCTTGAATATGTGCACTTTCATGTGCCAAAATAACAAACTTGCATGTCATTGAAATCAGTGGAATTTGAGTATGATAGCTAAGGAGATGGAGAAAACATGTCTTCGGATTACATCTTCAAACTAAGGGCAACCATGGCATCCAACAGGAGACACGTCCATCTATAATGTATACGGGTAATATAGTCTAGCTAGCTACGTTTAGATGTTACAAATCTCTAATTGTGGTTTAATTTCAAGTTAAAGTGTACTGTTAGCTAGCTAGCATTAGCTGGCTGGCTCACTAGCTAACATTACGTGTATGAGCTTATTATTCGTATCTCATTTCAAAAGAATGTCACTACAACAACTGTTGATAGATGTACTCGCTGGTAAATTCTGTCTACTCTGATTTCAGACCATTTTGACAGGAAGTGGATTAATTTCAAATGAAAGTGTACCGTTAGCTAGCTAACATTATCTGGCTGGCTCGCTAGCTAACGTTACGTGTATGATCTTATTATTCGTATCTCAGAGCCATTTTCTTGTCTAGTTATAGCCTAATGTCAGCTAACTAACATTGAACCTGGTTGGTTAGCTACCTGCAGAATCATGCAGGGTCGGCAAGTCATGAGTTGAGATTATGGTTCATTGTTTACCTAGCTAGCTAGCTACATCTCTTAACAAAGGACTCTCGTCTGAGTGTGCCAGAGTGCCGAATAACTGATGAATTTACGAACGCTCAACGCCCTTTGAATATGGTTGGTGTCAGTAAACGTCATAAAAAAAAAACATAATTCAATTGTTGCCAGCAGAACAGTCACCGCCACTCTGGATAACATGAAAACATCCTAACCAGCTCTGCTAGGGTGAGTAAAATGGTCAGAGTGGGGTGTACTCATTTGTGTCTGGAAGTAGCTAGCAAGCTAGCCAATGTGAGCCAGTTAGCTTGGGTGTTTGACTGCCATGGTGAGGTCAAAATGTCTGGCTCAACCCTACTCATCCACCAGAGCATCCAGTGTGCGCTCTGAACGCTCTGAGAGCAAAACACTTTGAATTTACAAACTGACGGCACAGTTGCGGTCACCAACACTCTGGATAACATAACAGCCCAATTAGCTCTGCTAGGGCGAGTAATGTTCAGTGAGGTGTTCTCTCATTTGCGTCTGGAAGTAGCTAGCAAATTAGCTTGGGTGCTTGACTGCTTTTTTTATTATTATGAACAAAACAAATTAACTGAAATATACAAACAAGAGTACATAAATCTAAACAGACAGGACTATTAGATACAGATACATTTTCAATTTGTCAAAAAGTTACGGTACGTATTGCTTTTTTGTTTTTACACTTAAGGATAATTTCAAAATAGAATTGAAATATTATGTTGAGGGGTTTGTTCTCCACCAACTTCATTTTATGGATAAAAAAACTGCCATGAAAAATAAACAAATAAACAATGAAAGTTAAATCAGGGTCCATATAATTTTGATAAAAATAAAACATTTCAAATTAACATTAATAGTAGTTTCCTTTAAATTCAAATCTTCTAACTGACTCCAAAATCTTCTGACATAAGAACAGTCCAAAAAATAACTGCTCAAGCTTTAAATGGGTCACAACCACAAAATACACGTGTTATCAATAGCTATTTTGAATCTTTACAGGAGTGCTTTGAGAATTGAGTCTTTACAGGAGTGCTTAAATGCTGTGAGTACAGAAAGCTCGGATCAACCCTTAAAGAGATGGGTAGGACAAAAGCTTAAGAGGGTGTCAACGATGCTGAATGGGTGTAGACAAAGAGGTGCTCTCCTGCAGTAGTACCAAAACATTGAAATGCCATTCTCTCAAATGTGAGTTTGAGAATTACTTTCCCATTGTTTATTACTTTTGTTACAAATTTTGCTATACAAGACCAATTTAAACCAGTCGGTCACAAATGGCGTTCCATCGAAAAAAAGCTCTCTGGTTTGCTCACAGTGGGTAATTGTCACTTTCATTTAATGTAACGTACGGAGAAGAATTACATTCCTTAAACCTAGGCAAATTACTCATTTTGTCACAAGATGTTTAGGCAGCCAAGAGTTCCCTTGTAACTTTAGATGGCCAGCACAGGGTGACAGAGTGGGCTACAGGGGAGAGTAAATGTACGGATTCAATTTCAAAGTGGGACCTACTGCTTTGGTGACCTTCAGCTGAATAAATATGCACTCAAGGTTGTTGAATTTGTGCCATACAGGTATAAAGAATGTTGTCAGAGTCCAAGACGACGCCAACAACAGGACCAAATAAATACCAACCAAACTATATAGGCCATCTATCCGGGCTCACGTTTGAAGATGCATAAAATGAGTGTACAAAACATTAAGAACACCTTCCTAATATTGAGTTGTGTCAAGTTGGCTGATGTCCTTTGGGTGGTGGAACATTCTTGATACACACAGGAAACTGGGGGGGTAAAAAAAACATAGCAGCGTTGCAGTTCTTGACACAAACCTAATACCATACACTGTTCAAAAAGGCACAAATCTTGAGACTTAGCCATTCACCCCCTGAACGGCACACATACACAATCCATGTCTCAAGGCTTTAAAATCATTCTTTAACTGATTGAAGTGGATTTAACAAATGAAATCAATAAGGGATCAAACCTGGATTTCCCTGGTCAGTCTGTCATGGAAAGAGCAGGTGTTCAAGAGGTTTTGAACACTTAGTGTATATTTGGATCTTTTCAATAGGGATGTAACGATAGGGATGCACATTCATTGTTTCATATGCATTGGTCCCAGATTCAAATATTTGCAATACAAGTGCCACGGTCCCCAAACAGATCCAAATGTAGCATGGATCGATTTAAAAAAATTAAAACGTTAATCGCAGATTCACACATTTTTTTTGCTAATATTACACCGCTTTCTACCTTACGAAAATACCGCTCATCTTCTGTGACAACTGACATATCCTCCCCTTCAGTATGAAACGTACATACTGTGTTGACAGTCATTGATCTACAAGTCATTTTGCACGTCAAACAACAATATCAGTTGCACAGGAGGTTGGTGGCACCTTAATTGGGGAGAACAGGCTAGTGGTAATGGCTAGAGCTGAATAGTGTGAAATACATCCAACACATGGTTTCCATGTGTTTGATGCCATTCCATTTACTCTGTTCCAACCAATATTATGAGCCATTCTCCCCTCAGTAGCCTAGTCAAACTGCGCCCCGTGCCCAGCTTCGCACGCTGACCAATGCGAGGAAGGCGGCCTATTCCTGATCTTGCACATCTGTACCGCACCTTCAGCGTTAACATGCTAAAATGGCTTGCGTGATAGGCTTTTTTAGTTGAGTGACAACCTGCACTATGTAATTTTCTAGGTTGTTGTTTTCTATGTGCTGTTGAAAATTGTGTTTACCAGAAAAGGTACCGGAGACAACTCATCATGCTACATTACACCTGCTGAACGGGGCTTACAATAGATTTTAATGAATCAGGTTCACCATCAGCAAATATGGTCATTTTTAGATATACTGGGTGAAGTTGATAATTTTATAGCGAGGACAGCAATCACTTTTGCGAGGCGCACTGCAAGGCCGAAGCAAGAAAAGAGAAGATCACTCTGTAAAAACTTCCAAACTCAAAACCATTTGATTTTGAGATGTGGGTAAAATCCAAAGATGTGCTACATATTCTGTTGGCCATGTCATTGCTACAATGAACAAAAATATAAACGCAACATGTAAAGTGTTGGTTCCATGTTTCATGAGCTGAAAGAAAAGATCCCAGAAATGTTCAATTTCTCCTTTACCAAGATACCCAATCCACCTGACAGGTGTGACATATCAAGAAGCTAATTAAACAGTATGATGATTACAGGAGCACGTTGTGCTGGGGACAATGTTGTCTCAACACAATCCCACAGATATCCCAGGTTGAGGCAGCGTGCAATTGGCACGATGATTGCAGGAATGTTCATCAGAACTGTTCCCTGGTAAAATTATGTTAATTTCTCTACCATAAGCTGCCTCAAGTCATTTTAGAAAATTTGGTAGCATGTCCAACTGGGCTCACAACCGCAGACCACGTGTAACCATGCTAGCTCAGCACATGTTCAGTGTAATTTGAAAACGATAAATATTGATACATTACTAGATCAAACACTTCAAATGTAGGAAACATGACGTTTTTACTCACAAATGTAACACACTGTTAGCAAATACTTAGTAATTTAGTTGTAGTCACGATCTGGTTACCTATAACTACAAAAATTTGTCATAACATATTTATTAACTTATTTCTGGATATCTTCTAAACTACCCACAACGCACTAATTCTCAACAAAATATGGAGGATCTACTCTGCGATAGAGTATGTATGCTAGGTCGGTAGCGAGCACAAGCTGGTTAACATTAGCCACAAGAGCATATAATTACATTCTTGACCAAGTGTTGGCATTGGGGAGTTACAATCCACCAACCACAAGGAAGTGTGCTGTAAACCAAGGAGCAGTTGGAGCACCGTGTGGCCATGCTGCATTCTCTTCAGACTTTGTGGCTGTGTTATATAGTGGGAACCAGTTGACACGGCAGGCTCTGGTACTAGGGTTGGGCGGTATACCGTATATACAGTTTCCCTGGATATTTCACAATATGTGACTAGTTTCAGAAAACTAGGCATATGTCGTGTGTCACTACTTCACAATAGAGCCATTTGAAGGTAAACTTTTTATTTTGATCAAAATTCGTTTAACAGAAACGCCTTCTGGAACATGTGCCTTAAACTTGTATGCCATCTGTAAATACAAACACAATTGTTAAAATTACAAGCCTATGGAAAAAGACAACCTTCCCACTAGCCATTATTGGCTGAGATGAGTGGGCTGGACATACCGAGAGATGAGTTTGGATTGGTCTGCAATATGGCACGCTTCCTTCTATAATATGAGCTTGTCAGTATGTGCAGGTTATAATTTCTAACGTGGCTCTTTTGAAAGATATCACATAGTATTACTACATAAGTGTTGATCTCCACTTTCTGTGCAACAGAATTTTTAAAATAAGTGGATTTAAAGTATGATAGCTAAGGAGATGGAGAAAATTCTGGCTTTTAATTGCAAATATGAAGACAGATCCAAAAAGAGAACACACAGAATGCTCCAGATTACATCTTCAAACTAAGGGCAACCATGGCATCTGTGAGAGAGGGAGAAGAGTCCATCCAAGTATACTGGTAAAATAGTCTAGCTAGCTACATTTTCAGATATTCCATGTTTCTGTCAGAAAGTCAGCTTCATTTCAAGTGAGTGTACTGTTAGCTAGTTAGCTAACGTTAGCTGGCTGGCTAGCTAGCTAACGTTACGTGTATGATCTGTGTAGTAATATTATTCGTGTCACAGAGCCATTTGCATTCCTAGTTATTGACTAATGTCAGCTAGCTAACACTGAATCTGGTTGGTTAGCTTTCTGCAGATTCATGCAGTTGGGATTAAATCCAATCAAATTTTATTTGTCACATACACATGGTTAGCAGATGTTAATGCGAGCGTAGCGAAATGCTTGTGCTTCTAGTTCCGACAATGCAGTAATAACCAACAAGTAATCTAACTAACAATTTCAAAACTACTGTCTTATACACAGTGTAAGGGGATAAAGAATATGTACATAAGATATATGAATGAGTGATGGTACAGAGCAGCATAGGCAAGATACAGTAGCTGATATCGAGTACAGTATATACATATGAGATGAGTATGTAAACAAAGTGGCATAGTTAAAGTGGCTAGTGATACATGTATTACATAAGGATGCAGTCGATGATATAGAGTACAGTATATATGTATGCATATGAGATGAATAATGTAGGGTATGTAACATTATATTAGGTAGCATTGTTTAAAGTGGCTAGTGATATATTTTACATCATTTCCCATCAATTCCCATTATTAAAGTGGCTGGAGTTGAGTCAGTGTCAGTGTGTTGGCAGCAGCCACTCAATGTTAGTGGTGGCTGTTTAACAGTCTGATGGCCTTGAGATAGAAGCTGTTTTTCAGTCTCTCGGTCCCAGCTTTGATGCACCTGTACTGACCTCGCCTTCTGGATGATAGCGGGGTGAACAGGCAGTGGCTCGGGTGGTTGTTGTCCTTGATGATCTTTATGGCCTTCCTGTGACATTGGGTGGTGTAGGTGTCCTGGAGGGCAGGTAGTTTGCCCCCGGTGATGCGTTGTGCAGTTTGTCTGTGATGTGTATGCCGAGGAACTTAAAACTTGCTACCCTCTCCACTACTGTTCCATCGATGTGGATAGGGGGGTGTTCCCTCTGCTGTTTCCTGAAGTCCACAATCATCTCCTTAGTTTTGTTGACGTTGAGTGTGAGGTTATTTTCCTGACACCACACTCCGAGGGCCCTCACCTCCTCCCTGTAGGCCGTCTCGTCGTTGTTGGTAATCAAGCCTACCACTGTTGTGTCGTCCGCAAACTTGATGATTGAGTTGGAGGCGTGCGTGGCCACGCAGTCGTGGGTGAACAGGGAGTACAGGAGAGGGCTCAGAACGCGCCCCAGTGTTGAGGATCAGCGGGGTGGAGATGTTGTTGCCTACCCTCACCACCTGGGGGCGGCCCGTCAGGAAGTCCAGTACCCAGTTGCACAGGGCGGGGTCGAGACCCAGGGTCTCGAGCTTGATGACGAGCTTGGAGGGTACTATGGTGTTGAATGCCGAGCTGTAGTCAATGAACAGCATTCTCACAAAGGTATTCCTCTTGTCCAGATGGGTTAGGGCAGTGTGGTTGAGATTGCATCGTCTGTGGACCTATTTGGGCGGTAAGCAAATTGGAGTGGGTCTAGGGTGTCAGGTAGGGTGGAGGTGATATGGTCCTTGACTAGTCTCTCAAAGCACTTCATGATGACGGAAGTGAGTGCTACGGGGCGGTAGTCGTTTAGCTCAGTTACCTTAGCTTTCTTGGGAACAGGAACAATGGTGGCCCTCTTGAAGCATGTGGGAACAGCAGACTGGTATAGGAATTGATTGAATATGTCCGTAAACACACCGGCCAGCTGGTCTGCGCATGCTCTAACGGCGCGGCTGGGGATGCCGTCTTTAAATGTCTTACTCACCTCGGCTGCAGTGAAGGAGAGTCCGGATGTTTTCGTTGCAGGCCGTGTCAGTGGCACTGTATTGTCCTCAAAGCGGGCAAAAAAGTTATTTAGTCTGCCTGGGAGCAAGACATCCTGGTCCGTGACTGGGCTGGTTTTCTTCTTGTAGTCCGTGATTGACTGTAGACCCTGCCACATACCTCTTGTGTCTGAGCCGTTGAATTGAGATTCTACTTTGTCTCTGTACTGACGCTTAGCTTGTTTGATAGCCTTGGAGGGAATAGCTGCACTGTTTGTATTCGGTCATGTTACCAGTCACCTTGCCCTGATTAAAAGCAGTGGTTCGCGCTTTCAGTTTCACGCGAATGCTGCCATCAATCCACGGTTTCTGGTTAGGGAATGTTTTAATCATTGCTATGGGAACGACATCTTCAACGCATGTTCTAATGAACTCGCACACCGAATCAGCGTATTCGTCAATGTTGTTATCTGACGCAATACGAAACATCTCCCAGTCCACGTGATGGAAGCAGTCTTGGAGTGTGGAGTCAGCTTGGTCAGACCAGCATTGAACAGACCTCAGCGTGGGAGCTTCTTTTTTAGTTTCTGTCTGTAGGCAGGGATCAACAAAATGGAGTCGTGGTCAGCTTTTCCGAAAGGAGGGCGGGGCAGGGCCTTATATGCGTCGCGGAAGTTAGAGTAACAATGATCCAAGGTTTTTCCACCCCTGGTTGCGCAATCGATATGCTGATAAAATTTAGGGAGTCTTGTTTTCAGATTAGCCTTGTTAAAATCCCCAGCTACAATGAATGCAGCCTCCGGATAAATGGATTCCAGTTTGCAAAGAGTCAAATAAAGTTTGTTCAGAGCCATAGATGTGTCTGCTTGGGGGGGGATATATACGGCTGTGATTATAATCAAAGAGAATTCTCTTGGTAGATAATGTGGTCGACATTTGATTGTGAGGAATTCTAAATCAGGTGAACAGAAGGATTTGAGTTCCTGTATGTTCTTTCATCACACCATGTCTCGTTAGCCATAAGGCATACACCCCCGCCCCTCTTCTTACCAGAAAGATGTTCGTTTCTGTCGGCGCGATGCGTGGAGAAACCCGCTGGCTGCACCGCCTCCGATAGCATCTCTCCAGTGAGCCATGTTTCCGTGAAGCAAAGAACGTTACAGTCTCTGATGTCCCTCTGGAATGCTACCCTTGCTCGGATTTCATCAACCTTGTTGTCAAGAGACTGGACATTGGCGAGAAGAATGCTAGGGAGTGGTGCACGATGTGCCCGTCTCCGGAGTCTGACCAGAAGACCGCCTCGTTTCCCTCTTTTACGGAGTCGTTTTTTTCGGTCGCCACATAGGATCCATTCCATTATGATTCATTGTTCAGCTAGCTAGCTACATGTCTAAACAAAAGACTTGAACCCTCACCACCTGTTGAATATAGCCAGTGTCAGTAAACGTTGGCAAAAAAAGCGTCATTAAATTGTTGCCAGCAGTACAGTTGCAGTCACCAACACTCTGAATAACATGAAAAAAGCCTAACCAGCTCTGCTAGGGCAAGTAAAATGGTCAGAGTGAGCCGTTCTCTCATTTGAGTCTGGAAGTAGCTAGCAAGTTAGCCAACGTTAGCTTGGGTGCTTGACTGCTGTTAGGTTCAGGATCAACCCTACTTTTCGGCCAGAGCATCCAGTGTGCACTCTGAACGCTCCAAGAGCGAAATGCTCCGAGTTTACGAACGGCCAGAGCACACTGGCACTCCAGATTAAATTGGCAAAACAAACCCGTAGTATAAACCAGCCTTTAGTGTTGAAATCTTTAGATGTTTAGCACAAAGCCTCATATGTGAATCCTTAAAGACATGGGTGGGGCTAAAGCTTAAGGGTGTGAACGATGCTGAATGGGTGTAGACAAAGAAGAGCTCCAGTAGGTACAATACCAAACGAGGGCCATTCCTCTCAAGTGAGGAAAGATCAACTTTCAAAGCAGAATTACTTTCCCATTGTTCAACTGTAGTGTATGATAAACCATCTTCTAGCGCTGAGTCTCTACTTTTACCCAATGTAAAAAACACAATCGCAAATTTTGCTACATAAGACTGAATCCAGCAGGTCGGTCACATATGTATGATTTTCCAATACTGTCTTCTTCCCCAAAATAGCCGTTTCAGCCAATCACGTGTGTTTGTTTACAAAGAAGCACAAGGAGCAGAATGGGAGCTTCATGAGGTTAGTCAAGTTACTCGGGCTGATCCCAATTAGTCAACTGGTCGATTGTTTGGTCGTTAGGCTGTTGGTTGACCAAGATTTTTTTTGTGCTCAACTAAAACAAATGGAAATATGGACACCTACTAATTCAAGGTTTTTTATTTATTTTTTACTAGTTTCTACATTGTAGATCTATCTATATTGATGAAATAAAACATATGGAATCATGTAGTTACCAAAAATGTATTAAACAAATCAAAGTATATTTTGTTTGAGATTATTCAAAATACCCACCCTTTGCCTTGATAACAGCTTTGCACATTCTTGGCATTCTCTCAACCAGCTTCATGTGTTAGTCACCTGGAATGCATTTCAGTTAACAGGTGTGCCTTGTTAAAGGTCAATTTGTGGAATTTCTTTCCTTCTTAATGCATTTGAGCCAATCAGTTGTGTTGTGACAAGGTAGGGGGGGGGGGTATACAGAAGATGGTCTTTTACCAAATAGGGCTAAGTCCATATTATGGAAAGAACAGCTCAAATAAGCAAAGAGAAACAACAGTCCATCATTACTTTAAGACATGAAGGTCAGTCAATACGGAACAGTTCAAAAACTTTGAACTTTTTTTCAACTGCAGTCGCAAAAACCATCAGCGCAATGATGAAACTGGCTCTCATGAGGACCGCCACAGGAAAGGAAAACAGAGTTACCTCTGCTGCAGAGGATAAGTTCAAAAGAGTTAACTGCACCTCAGAAATTGCAGCCCAAATAAATGCTTCAGAGTTCAAGTAACAGACTCCTCTGAACAGTTGATGTTGAGATGTGATTGGTGTCCTCGTTAAAGGACACCAATATGAAGAAGAAATTTGCTTAGGCCAAGAAACAAGCAATGGACATTAGACTGGTGGAAATATGTCCTTTGGTCTGATGAGTCCAAATTTGAGATTTTTGGTTCCAACCGCCACATCTTTGTGAGAAGCAGAGTAGGTGAACAGTTGATCTACACATGTGTGGTTCCCACTGTGAAGCATGGAGGTGGTGTGATGGTGCCTTGCTGATGACACTGTCTGATTTATTTAGAATTCAAGCCACCCATAACCAGCATGTCTACCACAACATTCTGCTGTGATCCACTAATCGCAACCCAAATAGGATGGTGTAACTATCATTTGTTTTTCAACAGGACAATGACTCAAAACACACATCCAGACTTTCGGTCGACCAAGATTTTCTGTGGTCTGGGACAGCCCTACAAGTTACACTTGTATGAAATTCACTTCTAATGTCCGCTAGCTAGCTAGTTAGAGATATAGATATATATCTCTGACTGTTAAGTTAACCATCTAAAATGTGCCAAATAAATTCTCCTGCTGGGTTTTGCTAACTTGCTCATGTTAGCTAAGTACCTAATGTTAGCTTGCAAGATCAAGCTTCTTGATAGCAGCAGAGACAATCCCCCTCCTGGATTAAGATCCCTGCTGCCTAATATTTGTTGTGTGTGTGCCGCAAACTACATTTTGAGATGCTTGCGATACTTGCATAACTTTATGAGCTGGGTTGTCTGTCTCCGTAGTAAATGTTTGCGTTGCGCTCGTTAGCATTTACCTAGCATCTGCTATGGGGATTCCTTAACACTTGTTAGCATTCTGGTAAGCGCCCCTAAAATAGCGCCCATTCTGTGCACTACCGGTAATACTGTGTATCCCAGGATGGCACAGGCACGCTATGGAAATCTGGATACCGCCCAACCCTATCTGGTGCCTTCTTGCGGTGGGCTCAAAGCGAAAGAGAAAATTATACCTGCTTGCTCAAATTGTGTAGTACCTCATGTTCTCATTTTTGTTTTGTCAACTTTTTGGCATGTTCTCTGAAGTAGGCTACCTTGGCTTAGTGCTAGCTGACAGACATCTGGAATCTATCCATTTTGGAGTTCCCCGACTCTCCCTCGGCCTGGTGAAGTGCCCGCTTCCCCTAGCTTTTGTTAGCTGACTCAACCTACAATCTTTTAAAAGTGTCATAATCGGATGAGCCCCAGCCATCAATCTTTAAGTCTGACCTCTTTGCTTTAATCTGGGGTTGTGTTAGTTGTGTTCTAGCTGGTCTCCAGTAGTTGGGCTCTAGCTTGCTGACCATAACCGTGGTGGTTGGCTAGGCTGGCTAAGCTAATAGCTAGTTGGCTAAATAACTAACATTCCCTGGCTGGGTAGCTTGCTGGCTAAGATAATTGCATATAGTGAACACTCTTTGATAACTGGTTAGATGTTGTTATGTATTTCCAAAATGTTGGTTTACTTTACTGTAGCTTGTAAGCTAGCTGTTGATAGCAGTGCATGAGTCAGCCAGTTGCTAACATACCGTTGGCAGGCAAGTTGGGCTAACCGTTGGCAGGCAAGTTGGGCTAACCGTTGGCAGGCAAGTTGGGCTAACCGTTGGCAGGCAAGTTGGGCTAACCGTTGGCAGGCAAGTTGGGCTAACCGTTGGCAGGCAAGTTGGGCTAACCGTTGGCAGGCAAGTTGGCTAGAAGCCTTGCAAATCGATTTGTAAAATTCATACAGTATTGTAAACATTTGAACATTTTAATTGAACCCAGTAGTCATCAGTGCAAACAATGGTTTAATTTAAAGGTATACATTTCAAGTTATTAGTGTTGGAGTTTATCTTATAGGGAATATGCTGGCTTGCTGGGTCCTCCATATTACATCACACACTAGAAAAACATTTTCCGACATGACTTCAGCATTCTGATCAGTTTTATGAAATGACTTGAAAAATACTTTGCATTGGGACTTTTGATGCGTATAGTAATGAAAACCTATATATGTTACATGGTGGTTATGTTTATGCTACCTGCCCTTTTCTCTGCAAAAATGACAGAAGCAAAGTGGGGGAACAAAAAACATAGGCTACACTTAGCTTCAAGCATGTGTAGCACGTCACCAAGCATGGGACCAAGCATGACAGCTGTTAAAGAGGGTGATATGACATTCACATGAAACCTTTTGTAAATCCCGATCAAATAAGTGTAATTAAGAAAAACAACAGCCTGGAATAATCCAGTCACTGAAAAATGAGAATAAGGAGTTGGTATAATTGATGACTGCAGCATAAGGTCTGTGGACTAGCGGGGATAGGGACATCGGCAAGCACGGGCTGAGCAGCTGTGATTGATGTAGTGTCTCTCTCCGCTCTGAACGAGCCCACACAGTGGGAGTCTGTGCTATGTAGTAGGCTAGGTGGTGCATTGCACCAGCAAAGGTTGGTGCTACTGCAAAACTTGGCCCTCGCACTCCCTCCCTTTTACATCTGGTAAGCTGGTGAATACAATTAATATAGGAGGATGTTGCACCAAAGAATAAAGGTGGGCCCAAAATACATAATTTGTACATTAGCCAATGTACTGTGGATCTTGAAGGGAGGTGACAGTCCATTGACATTAATGTCATGAAGGTGGGATAATAGTTGTCTTTTCCTACTAACACCAACTTTGCTGATAATGTTTTCCTCAATAAAGTATTTATGACTGAAATGTGGTCGTCTCACCCAGCTATCATAAGATGAATGCACTAAGTGTAAGTCACTCTGGATAAGAGTGCCTGAAAGATGACTAAAATGTCAAATGTTCTCTATTAATCGTATTTAAGGCGTCCACTAAGTTGTAAGCCATGTACAGTTGGTAATTACTGACTAGAGCAAAAATGTAGCAATGCTGCCAAGCAATCTAGCCTACCTAATAATATCTCTGCCTTTTGTTGGAAACAAAAAGGATTATTGCCTGTTGAACAGTTACATAATTCCACCTAGCTAAATCTCCCAGGAAGAGAGAAAATAAACATGGAAACCTCTTTGAAGTGCGTACATGCATGCATGGCCCCAATTCTAAATTAACTGAACAACTGTGCCGTTCACTAGCTTCAGCAAGCACGGTTTCAGTTTACCTCGGCATGTCAACCCATGGGGGGGGGTTTCTATTATCAGAATAGCCTTATGCGCCAACTTCCCTGACAGAGGCTTTTACTGGATGAGTCTTACTCCTATCCATTTCACTTCCTCCAAAGACACATTGTGAGAATAAATGGCTCAGCCACTGACACATTCTCAGTGGGAAGCTGCTCTTAGTATTCCCCAGTGGACTCGTTGCATCGGCTCGGCGCTAATTTCATTAACCTTAGGCAAGTCACGGCTTAACTAAAGACAGCGTGAGGGAGAGCAGGAGACAGGCAGAGAGGTAGAGAACCTTATACACTGTTTCATAATATAACCCCCCCCTAATATACCCCAAAATAATACAACTCCCCCTGCTAATATAACCCCCTTCTGCTAATACAATCCCCCAATATTATACCCCCTAATATTATACCCCCCTCCACAGCAAGCAGGTCAGCTACGCTAGCTGCCAATATAACTGCCAAGTGTGAGAGGGTGGAGGAATTGAGAGACCGGGTGAACCATATCTCTCGTTGTTTTGGGCCCGGCGTATGGAGATATCAAGCAGAAGCATGCCACTCTGGAGGGGAAGCCTACAGAGGAATCAATGGTGGCAAGTGGCGTAATGACTTTGGACGTGGGCCAGATGACAGGATTATTGCTTGTGTCAGCTAACAGACAGACAGAACAATGGACACTAAGAGGAAAACAGATTGTGGAAGGGGTGCCCACCAGGGAAAAACTGGGCCTGGCATGGCACTGGCAGAGGCATCTCCCTCTCTCACCCGCTCTCTCCAGTTTCTCCCTTTCTGTCAGAGGAAACGAGTGCACTCCGTTTCACAAATACTCTGGAACCAACAGACATGGGAAATCCTTTCTTTGTTTTATTCTCAGCCTCCACGATACAGCAATATGCTAATCAGTCACCAAGACCTGTTCTTGTCATTTCTAAAGACAAACCATTTTAACAGGAGAGAAGCCTAATATGGCAGATAGCGGTGTCAGTTAAATGGGCCAACAGCTCTGCAGTAAGCAACATGCATGTGTTTTGATATTCTTCCAAGTGTCTTATATTTCACCAGAGAAGATTTTAGAAAACAGGTTGGAATACAAAAAGTGACTAAATAGCATAAAGGATTAAGCTCATTTTATATCTGAAGGGCCAATTGTCCAACTGTGCTCACTGCATAATGAATGAATACCAAAAACATAGGCCTATGGCTAGTAGCCTCATCACAAACGTGTTGGTTTTAAAATGCTATACTAGTATGATATTACACCGTATAGCATAATGTAGCTTAATCTCCGTGCATATCTGGTTTACGTCCATGTCTGTAGATAGGGAGAGGAGTCATGTATTAGCACGGGTCAGGCTGGGGGGGGGTGTTGAAACATTATTGCTGCATGACTGTCAACACCGGGAAAGATTAAATGCATCTGGTGGCAGCATGACAGTAACAATAGAGTTGATACCAAAATGTGTTACTCTATACTGCCTGTCGTGACCAGAGAATCATTCAGAATAAACAGAAGAAATCACTTAATGACCTGGAAAAGCAGTAGCACCCCCTGAGCTGATGTGCCAGAAGTTGAAAACATCACACAGCACCTTCACTGATATTAAACAAATTGTCACCGTGAAAATAGAGAAGTGGCTTATTATTATGGTCCAGGATGAGAATGTCATGGACTTTTAATGCATGTCATTTCAGCTCGGGGACAAAACCTAGAAATCAATAACAGCATAGCCATTTGTGATAGCAAAATGGCTATTCCGGTTATTCGTGCTCCGGTTCAAATTGAGCCATCACAAAAGATCTCGCTTGCCGTGCTGCCGTTTATAGCGCTTTCCCCAGTCAATAGCCGCTATGACTATAATTACAGTCATCCACTCCAGGTGCCTCGATGACTAAGGCACACTAGAAATATACCAATATAATAATCGTTCAAATACCACTCAACCCCTGGGGTGTAGAAGCCATCATCAAAAAGATACAAAAATCTATATTACCGTATCCAATAGGAATGGGTCGAAGCATTGCAGTGTAACCGATGGGGTATTGAAAAAGCCCCTAATGAAGCTGTGAGACTCATGGGCAGGTCGATAACAAGATACAATGGAGGCATATGGTCTTTCCAGAGCGGTGGCTCTCTGATCTTTCATTCAATAAAACCATGGAGGGGAAAAACAGCTCCAGGCAACTGCATGAACGAGGAGAGAGAGGAGACTGACAGAAGAGGCACTATAAAAAGAGAACGTGCATCATCATAGCACTTGGCCCGGTATTGACACAATCAAAAATACACTGAACGTAATAGGCGACCATGATAAAATGAAATTAGGTGGTGGTTGCGAATGGTCAAATATTTGTGACGTAGGCCTAGCTAAATTGTCTCCTCGATTGTCAATTTCTGAGTCATTTGGAGACGAAAAGCTGTCGTTATATAGCCACGCCCTAACCCTGGACTATCCAGTATGATAGTCATGGCACAAGTCTATTGTGAGCGAATGGGTCCCGAAGACATGGTCTATAAGCCATGCCTGACCCGTGATCCACTGAACGTATTGTCCTGTTTGTGTACAGTCCATCACAACCAATGGAGTTGTATAATTCATGTATGGTTGATACATATTTCAGCAGGCAGAGAGCCATGTATTCATGAAGAGTAAGGTCCTATCTAGTCCCGTGTTGCTCTTGTAGAGCATGGCGCCAACAGTGTGTAGTAGTAGAATAATTTTGCACGCCCAATTTTTCAGTTTTTGATTTGTTAAAAAAGTTTGAAATATCCAATAAATGTCGTTCCACTTCATGATTGTTTCCCACTTGTTGTTGATTCTTCACAAAAAAATACAGTTTTATATCTTTATGTTTGAAGCCTGAAATGTGGCAAAAGGTCGCAAAGTTCAAGGGGGCCGAATACTTTCGCAAGGCACTGTATACAGAGAAGAGAGTCGGGCTGAGAATTGAACCCTGTGGCACCCCCATAGAGACTGCCAGAGGTCCGGACAACAGGCCTGTTGCAGTAGGATCATTTTACTGTAACATTATAGGTCAAATTAAGATCCTACACCTGTAGTATCCATGTGGAGAAAAGCAGTGCTGTGTTTCGTCTGTAAGGATTGCTCAAGACAACAAGAGGGACGACCTGGACTTGTCCAATAAGAAGTGCTCATTTTCCTTTGCATGCCTTAATGAACATGACCCTGGATGTTTCTATGTCAGCTAGGAGAATGGTGAGTTACATCCAATTAAATTCATCATAACTAACCACGTGTCAATAGACCTACTTTACATTAGTCGGTCCAGTTCCAATCCAACAGACGCTGAAGGATTTTCAAAACTCACTTAAGCACACACCACAGGGACATGCATATTTGATGCTTCCTGTTGAATTATTAAAGGGACACTTTGGGATTTTGGCAATGAGGCCCTTTATCTACTTCCCTGATTAACTTGTGGATATCATTTTTGTCTGTGTCCAGTATGGAGGAAGTTCGAGGTAGTTTCCCGAGCCTAACTAGCGTCGTCACAATGACGACGTCTATGAGTATCTGCTAGCATCCGTTACACTTTGCCGGGGGATCTTGGGAGGTAACTGACAGTTCTGACACCTCAGCCAAGCCACATCGGATAGTAAATAACAAGCAGAGGCTGACTGAAACACATGATTGGACCTTTGAACTATTATGTTCTAAAAAAATGTTTTAAATAATAATAAAGTTTTTAAAAAATTCACGGCCAACTAGTAAAGCTCAAACCAAGTTTATTCGCCCACTGGGTCACACAGCTGCATTAGACAAAAACACATTTACACAAGCCCTGGCATTTAAACCTTCCTCCTACGCCGAGTCTCCTCCTTACACATCTGGACAGCCAATAACTTCCTGCCTAGCAACAGAGATGTAAGTGATATTGGTAATAAACTCTTCCTTCTCCCTTAATGTGACCTGACCTGGGCCCCCATTCCTCACTAATCCACCCTTATCAGTGACTGCAACCATGTGATTGCCTTTTCCTTACTTCGTAACATTCCAAGCCCCTGGCTCATATCCAACCTTAATTTACCCCACCATACACATTCCTCCTACAAATATCCATCATCTTCTGGTGTAGGGTTGTAATTTTAAATACTTCCAACAACTGCAACCAGACTGTGGCCCATCTCCTTTCCATAGAATACCTGATGTCTAACAATAACATGTACTGACAGAGTGTAAACGTTCTGCATACCCCTCTCTCCCTCATTACCATGAACAAGGATATTTCAAGTTTAGAAGTCAGAACCAAAGGCGTGACCTTGCCAGATGAGCCAGATATCAAATCCTAAGCTTGCAAAAGGCACAGTAGCTACATCAGTATTCAGGTTTAAATCCTCTTAAGGATCCGCCACCTTTTTTCCCCATTTTTGCCAAAAATGACATACCCAAATCTAACTGCCTGTAGCAAGGATATGCATATTCTTGCTACCATTTAAAAAGAAACACTTACGTTTGTGGAAAAGTGAAAGGAATGTAGGAGAATAACACAATAGATCTGGTAAAAGAAAGAAAAAACAACCGTTCTTTTGTATTTTTTTGTTCCACCTTTTAAATGCAAGAGAAAGGCCATAATGTACTAGATGGCAGCAGTGTATGTGCAAAGTTTTAGAATGATCCAATGAACCATGGCATTTATGTTAAATTTTGTATCAAGACTGCCCAAATGTGCCTAATTTGTTTATTAATAATGTTTCATGTTCAAAATTGTGCGCTCTCCTCAAACAATAGCATGGTAGTATTTCACTGTAAATTGGACAGTGCAGTTAGATTAACAAGAATTTAAGCTTTCTGCAAATATCAGATATGTCTATGTCCTGGGAAATGTTCTTGTTACTTACAACCTCATGCTAATCGCATTAGCCTACGTTAGCTCAACATCGCCTTCTGGATGGATATGCTGGACCCTCTCTCTTGATGATGATCCACCAAAGGCATTGTTTTAAGTACTCCAAAACCAGATTTGCCCGAACAAAAAAATGCATCAACCCCTACAAATATATTAATTTATTATTAACCATGCATTATAATTGTAATGCAGATGTTTATTTTGTTATGGATCCATAATGAATTACTATGGGAATAAAGATCACTGAATTACATGTGGTCAACTATTTCAGCACTGATTCGCACTGCTCTGAGACAAGCATGGGGACTGACATTGATAAATCAATTACATTTTTATTTTCACTGAATCTCCGTTTGGGTATTGGATAGCCTACAATTAGGGTGTGGAAATGTTAGGATTATTTTTGCTCTTAGTACAGTAGCCTACTCTCGACCGGTCACGTTGTCAGGGTTTCATTTTTCTTGGAATAGAAATTCCATAATATTAATAGCATTTCTTAAAATCAATCCCATGTACTGCGTTCTTACAAAAAAAGGTTTTACATTCCTCTAGTACAGCCAATATTAAAAAAGTTAAATGCTTCTCAAAGATGCCTTTTGGTGGTGCAACTAGCACTAACTAACATTAAAAGGCAACAATAGCTGACACTTAAATAACGTGCCATAGAATTCTGTGGCAGCTTGTGTGCTGCAGTACTACAACACTTTTAAAAGGAAGAACCACTGTAGGTTAGTTGTACCAAGTCACGAGCAGGGTCATAAAACACGAGACTCCGGGCCCATGCCCAAGGGAAACTTCGGTTTCAGTTTCCTGACCATTGATTGTGTTGCTTTTCCGTGGAATGTCGGCCATCGCCTTCTCACCTGACCTTGCAGTCCTGCTGTGGCATGATCGCATTGACCGCTTACAATAATGTGTGTTGTTCTACAGTGGCCTGCTCATGTAATAACCTCGAACATGTAATAACCTCGAACATGTAATAACCTCGAACCTCAACGGAGCATGCCCCTATCCGTATCGACAGGACCACAGCGGAGAAGGTGAAAAGCTTCGCTTCAAGTTCCTCGGCGTACACATCTCTGACCATCTGAAATGGTCCGCCCACACAGACAGTGTGGTGAATAAGGCGCAGTACTGCCTGCCCTCTAGGACACCTACAGCACCCGATGTCACTGGAAAGGCAAAAATATAATCAAGGACAACCAACCACCTGAGCCACGGCCTGTTCACCCAGCTACCATCCAGAAGGCGAGGTCAGTACAGTTGCACCAAAGCTGGGACCGAGTGACCGACAAACAGCTTCTATCTCAAGGGCCATCGGACTTAAAATACCCATCACTAGCCGATTAACATCTGGTTACTCAACCCTGCACCTTAGAGGCTGTATTTTCATTATTCTTAGCAATGATTTAGGAATCCTTGTGAGCAAGTATTATCTAGATTGCCACTTGTTGTTCGCTTATTGAAATTGGATCTCAGTTCATGAAAATAAATAGCTAGCCAGCTAATTAACCCGGTTGCCCAAAGCTAACATTATAAGCAGCCAGCTAGCTTCATCTGGCTAGTGAGGTTCGACCGGACCGGGTTGTGTTGTGAAGCTAGCCACAATAAGGAATAGGCACAATAGTAGAATTTTCGGTTTGCCTTCAAAATAAAAGTATGTTAACGACAGTGATGCAAATGAATACAAATAGAATGCCATACTTTTATTTTGAAGGCTAATCGCAAAGTCCACTATTGTGGCTAATCCTTATTGTGGCTAGCTTCACAGATGGGTCCAACCACCATTCATCAAAGAAGAACTGTCTTATAAAGTTGGGTTGTTTTCGATGATGACACCTAGATTGTCATTTTGCTATGTTTTTGGGGAAGAACATTGTTTGCATCCATGAGATAGCTAGATTTTTTTATGACCAACACTCTAGGTGCGCAAGACAACTACCAGCATATTATGGCATACGTATCGATGAATCTTTTGTGACATGAAATACGAGTGATAGTGTAGTCAATGTGTAATAACTATGTAAAACATTTAAGAACGCGTTAAATGATGTGACGTGCAGTCATATTCAGATCCTGATTGGTCAACAATCTTATTTGACACGTCAAAAAGGTGTTATTTGACATTTATCTTTTTTGACATACAAGACCCAAACAGCGTTCCATAGAAATCCTGGTTGAGAATGAAACGACTGAACAAACAAATAATGAAACAGCACAGCAAGAAAGTGAAAGAAATACGTTTTGATTATGTTTTACTGGTAATGGGGACATAAGATAATGCCAACAAAATACATTTTTGGTCAGTGTGTGTAACCTTTATTTAACTAGGCAAGTCAGTTAAAAACAAATTCTCATTTACAATTAACGGACCCGGACAACGCTGGGCCAATTGTGCGCCGCCATATGGGACTCCAAATCACGGCCGAATTCAAACCAGGGACTGTAGTCACGATGCACTACAGTCCTCTTGCACTGAGATGCAGTGCCTTAACACACATGGACACAGCGGTCTAACTATTTAACTGTACTAGAATGCTTAAAAGGCTGCTAAAATCTTAAATATCATATTTTTGGGGGGCAAGGAAGATATCGGTCAAAAATGTTATATTGGTGCATCACTAGCAATAACATCTATTAAATACCTGTATGTGAACAATAACATTTGATGTGTACCCTTGACCCCTCTCCCTCACAAACGCATACCAGGCAGGTAGATGGTAAGAGAAGCCAGAGAGGAAAAGGTTTCTTCTCAACTCTCTCCAATAGAGATTCCATAAATGATGCTGGAGCCGAGTATTGAGTCATGTTCCCGTGCTGGAGCGGCGTATTGATTATATGTTTGTTTATTCCACATGTAACTGTGTTGTTGTGTGTCGAACTGCTTTGCTTTATCTTGGCCAGGTCGCAGTTGCAAATGAGAACTTGTTCTCAACTAGCCTACCTGGTTAAATAAAGGTGAAATAAATTTTAAAAATTAAAATGAGTTATGTTCCCGTGCTGGAGCCGAGTATTGAATTATGTTCCTGTGCTGGGTGTACACTAGGCTGATGTGTGGGGTATGAAATGTGGTTATTATAGGTGTGGTGTGCCATGGTTGCCAGAATAGCTCATAAATAAGATTCATCTGGGCTGAGATCAAAGGATCAAATCGATTAACGTGGAGGGGCAGAAAGACAATCATTACCTGTCAGCAATGGGGTCGTACTGATGAAAATGTGTGCAATAGGCTCTCTTTCATGTGCTGGTTTACAGTATTGGGCTTGTAGGCCCTCTTCATCTTAAGACCATGAGCCAATCAATAATATGAGCATCTTTGTATGGCAGTGCACAAATTACTGCATATTCACACAGCTCTGTGCATGTGTTGAGTGGGAGTGAGAGAAAGTGGGAGAAAAGCAGGGAGGGTTAGGCTATTGTACCAACACTTGTATCAACCCTCATCTGCCATCTACACTGACTTAGAGGCAGAAGAGTGGTTGTCTCTTCGAGGTGAGCCGAAGAGAATGAGAGAATGGGGGGAAATGGATATTAGCCCGAGGGTAGCGTGGTGATGGAAGGAAGGACATGAAGTGGAAAAATAGAAAAAGGAGATGCCCTCGTGAGGGTGCGGGAAGAGAATAGAGGGGGGCCGGGGGGGGGGCCTTGGTATGACAGGCTTCTGACCCCAGACAAGGGATTTAATGGCGGGTTGGGCTTTTGTGTCACATTATCAGCCGGTGATCCGCCAGGCACATGGGCAGACCAGACGCCAATCCTGTCAAGGTCGTTCTGTCATTTCAGCAAGCCATGCACCCACCATAGCCAGATTGTTTCTGTAGTTAGAACCAAATAATATTATAATTCCTGCAACGTTATTTTGTTTAAATATAATTTGTTCTGAGAAATTAAGCTAATTGATTGCACCCAAATTGGTCATTTTAATTGATAGGATTCACATAATATTCAATAAATACAGTAGCAACATGCAATTTGGGCCAAACTGCTTCATAACAATGAGTAAGACCTGAGGAATCCAAATAAATGGTCAAACGCCACCATAGGACCCTCCATACCCCATGCCAATCTCACCCCAACAACAAGTATTTAGTATCAGTTCTCAATGTCTGACAAATCGTATGGAGCAGCGGCTTGGCATATTGTTTCTTCAATCTGTCATTTGTTTTTTCCCCTGTTTAGGGAAATGTCCCATCCCACATTTTGAAATGAACAGGTTCTGACCACTAGATGGAGCCGTTCCTGCTATTAGTTATTTACATATTAGTTTCCAGTCTATGAACAAAACCCATGCTTTGGTTTGGTTTACCTGGCCACTGTTACCAATGATTACTTTTTTGCATGTGGCAAAAATAGAATGCAAGTCAATGGAACCTATATTAGCATTTTCACACTTCATATCCAAAACATCTATAAAGTAACATAATTGAGTTACTTTATGATTTGAATATACAGCTTGAAAATGCTACTATAATATCTCGTCTGAGTGTGCCAGAGCAAAGAATAACTGATGGATTTAAGAAAGGCCATATTCAAACAGGTGTTACGCGGTATCAGTAAATGTCGGCATAAAAGCGTAATTAAATTGTTGCCAGGAGCACAGTTAGTCACTAAAACTCTGGATAACATGAAAACAGCCTAACCAGCTCTGCTAGGGCAAGTGAAATGGTCAGCGTTTGGGTAGGGGCTAAAGCAACTTCTTGACGCTACCCATCCCTTTTGCGGGATAATTGTCATCAACAACCGCTGAATAGCATAGCATAATACACATAATATTACTAAAAATAGTTATATTCATGAAATCACAAGTGCAATATTGCAAAACACAGTTTAGCCTCTTGTTAATCTACCTGTCGTCTCAGATTTAGAAAATATGTTTTACAGCGAAAGCAATCCAAGTGTTTGTGTAAATTTATTGATCGCTCGACAAGATGTTAAGTGTACTTAACATCAAGTAGCTCGGTCACGAAAATCAGAAAAGCAATCAAATTAATCGTTTACCTTTGATGATCTTCGGATGTTTTCACTCACAAGACTCCCAGTTACACATTAAAATGTTCCTTTTGTTCCAAACAGATTATTTTTATATCCAAAATATCTGTTTGTTTGGTGCATTATGTTCAGAAATCCACAGGAAAGAGCGGTCACGACAACGCAGATGAAAATTCCAAATAATATCCGTAATGTCCACAGAAACATGTCAAACGTTTTTTATAATCAATCCTCAGGTTGTTTTTAAAATATATAATCGATAATATATCAACCGCACCGGTCTTGTTCAGTAGGAGAGGGAAAGGAAATGGCTGTCTGAACTCTTGCGTGAGCAAAACTCATGTGACCACCTGATGCGATGTTATCTTTCTGGCTAATTTTTCAAAATAAAAGCCTAAAACTATGTCTGAAGACTGTTGACACCTCGAGGAAGCGATAGGAAAAGGAATCTGGTTTATATCCCTTTAAATGGAGCGATGGGAGGCTATGGAACATGGAGTTTTCAAAATAGAAGCCACTTCCTGGTTTGATTTTTCTCAGGGTTTTGCCTGCAATATCAGTTCTGTTATACTCACAGACAATATTTTTGACAGTTTTGGAAACTTTAGTGTTTTCTATCCTAATCTGTCAATTATATGCATATTCTAGCATCTGGTCCTGAGAAATAGGCCGTTTACTTTGGGAACGTTATTTTTCCAACCATATAAATAGTGCCCCCTAGCTTTAAGAGGTTAAGAGGATTCTTATGGCATTGTACACAGTCAGTGTGAACCAGAGTGACTTGACACAACAACAGGCAAAGCAACAGAAACAACACAGGAAGTCTTATTTAATGAAAAGGGTTGCAGTCTGCTGTGAAGCATTCATCCATGTATACAAGTAAGAGTCTAGCTACATTTTCAGGTATTATACTTTTCTAAAGTTCGATGGCTGGCTTGCTAGCTAAAATTGAACTTACTAACGTAAACTCGTACATCACCTTGGTCCATACAATTGCCCTTATTTTAGCGCCCCCAAAACATGATACTTCCAGATCAACTGTAATGTCAATACCATTGTAAAGCACAATTTCTCCCCTTTCCAACATAATCAATTACATGACGTAAACACTGATCGTTTCTGCATAATTCAAGCAGGCAATGAGCCCCGTCGGGTCTTTTTAAAAATGGCGGGTGGGGAAGCGGAACTAATGCGTGATAGTGAGACAGAGAGATGTGGCAAAATTGCTTTTTTTTTCACTCGATCTGTCCAACTTATCACCTCTAAAATGTAAATAAAACACTATAAAGAGTTTATATAAATGTGTCATTACATACCTATTTGAAGGTTTGTGTCGAATTTGAGTCGGGTTTTTAGGGCGGTGCTAAACTAATCTTAGAAATAAACAGCGGCTTTGAGAATGATGATCGCATGCAATGATGACGCAAAAAATGACTAGGTATCCCCCCTTACCCCCGTCACTGTCCATTTCTTGTTTTTAAAGGATGAGAGTAGTGCTACACCTGGTGGAGAGAGATTGTAAGACAGAAATAGTTGCTTTATGCGTGCTGTACGTTACGACATGACACATCTCGATGTAACGGAGGGTCCGTTTTTCAACTTTTCTTCAATACTATAGAGCCATTACCATGCCGATCAACGCTTCAATAGAAACCTAGTTCACACCCCCGATTTTGAAGTCAACACAGTCGCAACAGTCCCATTAGTTTTCTTTGTAGCCTCGTTTGAATGTTGAGGTTGCGCACATTTGTACGGAATGGGGCGATTATGTTATATTATGGTTAACTTTAGCTATCTATGACAATTATGCTTTTCTATGATATGATGTTTTTCTAGAACTCTATGGATTGGGATTATGGTTCATTGTTTAGCTGGCTAGCTAACGTTAAATGTTTAAACAAAAGACCAAGTTAAAAGCTTGCTCACAGCTAGCTAACGTTAGATGGCTTGCTAGCATGATTAACTTATGTGTATGGACTGTGTAACATTACTAAAGTGATGTTCTCTCAGAATGCCATTTAGCATTGCTAGTTATAGCCTAATGTTAGCTAGCTAACATTGAATCCATTTTGTGAACTTTTGCTAGCTATGACAATGGTTTGTATTGCTAATGCTCTATGGTTTGGGATTATGGTTAATTGTTTAGCTGGCTAGCTACATGTCTAAACAAAAGACCCCAAGTTAAAGCATGCTGTTATTATATAATAATGCATCGGGAATCTGTTTTTCAGCATCAGTAGAAAACACCTGACTCTCCTCCACCAGTCATATAAAGAGAACAGTCTAATGCCTGCAGGAGGAAAGCTATGCCTGGCAACGCCACCTGACTCCATACCACAGATCCAGCAGTACCAGCACTTCAGGTGAAAATCCTTTTTATTGCATTGTATGAGGTTATTCTTCATATATAAACTTCAGAGGTGAATTGATGGTGAATTGAATTTTGCAAGGTTGTAATGTCTTCTGATTTTTTTGTTATTCCCTGTTTTACAGCTTTGAGGCTCTGTAGCCTGGCGTTGTTGTCGCCAAGGAACTTTTGGACTCCGTTGGGATCAGGTTCCAGCTGCTGCGCAACACTGACATCCTTCCTCCCCATAGATGGTCTGCCTGTACAAGCACCACCTGGACTGGGCACAGCTAGACAAACTTATCTTTGAGAAGATAAGGGAGTTTTGCAACAAAGAGGCTATGTACATCACATGCCCTGCACCAAAGTCAAGGGCAGGACAGAAACAGGCTCTCCGAATGTAGATTCCCTTGTTCATATGTGGTTCGGACTAGAGGTCGACCGATTATGATTTTTCAACGCCGATACCGATTATTGTAGGGCCCAAAAAACCGGTGCCGATTAATTGGCCGTTTTTTTTTACATTTATTTGTAATAATGACAATTACAACAATACTGAATTACCACTTATTTTAACTTAATATAATACATCAATAAAATCCATTTAGCCTCAAGTAAATAATGAATCATGTTCAATTTGGTTTAAATAATGCAAAAACAAAGTGTTGAAGAAGAAAGTGCAATATGTGCTATGTAAGAAAGCTAACGTTTAAGTTCCTTGCTCAGAACATATGAAAGCTGGTGGTTCCTTTTAACATGAGTCTTCAATATTCCCAGGTAAGACGTTTTAGGTTGTAGTTATAGGACCATTTCTCTCTATACCATTTGTATTTCATTAACCTTTGACTATTGGATGTTCTTATCAGCATTTTAGTATTGCCAGTGTAACAGTATAGCTTCTGTCCCTCTCCTCACTCCTCCCTGGGCTCGAACCAGCAACAACGACAATTAGCGCGAGCTAACTAGCTAGCCATTTCACTTCGGTTACACCAGCCTCATCTCGGGAGTTGATAGGTTTGAAGTCATAAACAGCGCAATGCTTGACGCACAACGAAGAGCTGCTGGCAAAACGCACGAAAGTGCTGTTTGGATGAATTTTTACACGCCTGCTTCTGCCTACCACCGCTCAGTCAGATACTTAGATACTTGTATGCTTAGTCAGATTATATGCAACGCAGGATACGCTAGATAATATCATCAACCATGTGTAGTTAACTAGTGATTATGATTGATTGATTTTTATAAGATAAGTTTAATGCTAACTAGCAACTTACCTTGGCTTACTGCATTCGCGTAACAGGCAGTCTCCTTGTGGAGTGCAATGAGAGAGAGGCAGGTCGTTATTGCGTTGGACTAGTTAACTAAGGTTGCAAGATTGGATCCTCCGAGTTGACAAGGTGAAAATCTGTTGTTCAGGGGCAGAACAAGGCAGTTAACCCACCGTTCCTAGGCCGTCATTGACAATAAGAACGTGTTCTTAACTGACTTGCCTAGTTAAATAAAGGCATTTAAAAATATATAAATTAAAAAGAATGTTTTTTTTTTTATAATAATAAAAAAAATCTAAAATTAAAAAATTAAATTTTAAAAATTAAAAAATTAAAAATACATCGGTGCCCAAAATACCGATTTCCGATTGTTATGAAAACTTGAAATCGGCACTAATTAATCGGCCATTCCGATTAATCGATCAACCTCTAGTTCGGACGGACCAGTCATCAGCCCTATCTGCAGTGCCTCTATTCAAATTAATCTCTCCTAACACACGCCGCAATATGTTGCTGCAACTATTTTTTATTCTACAGCTCAGCAACTCTACCCCTGACTGTATGCATATAACTACCTCATCTATCACTGATATTGCTTACTTTATTTACACTGCCGTTCAGGTTTGGGGTCATTTAGAAATGTCCTTGTTTTTGAAAGAAAAGCACATTTTTTGTCCATTAAAATAACATAAAATGTTATCACAAATACAGTGTAGACATTGTTGATGACTATTGTAGCTGTAAACAGATTTTTTTAATGGAATATCTACACAGGTGTACAGAGGCCCATTATCAGCAACCATCACTCCTGTGTTCCAATGGCGCTTTGTGTTAGCTAATCCAGGTTTATCATTTTAAAAGGCTAATTGATCATTAGAAATCATTTTTGCAATTATGTTAGCACAGCTGAAAACTGGCAGCTTCATTAAATAGTACCCGCAAAACACCAGTCTCAACGTCAACAGTGAAGAGGCGACTCCGGGATGCTGGCCTTATAGGCAGAGTTCCTCTGTCCAGTGTTTGTTCTTTTGCCCATCATAAAATTATTTTTATTGGCCAGTCTGAGATATGGCTTTATCTTTGCAACTCTGCCTAGAAGGCCAGCATTCCGGAGTCGCCTCTTCACTGTTGACGTTGAGACTGGTGTTTTGTGGGTACTATTTAATGAAGCAGCCATTTGTGAGGCATCTGTTTCTCAAACTAGACACTAATGTACCTGTCCAACTCTTCAGTTGTGAACCGGGGCCTCACACTCCTCTTTCTATTCCTGTTAGAGGCAGTTTGCGCTGTTCTGTGAAGAGAGTAGTACAGTGTTGTACGAGATATTCAGTTTCTTGGCAATTTCTCACATGGAATAGCCTTCATTTCTCAGAAAAAGAATAGACTGGCGAGTTTCAGAAGAAAGTTCTTTGTTTCTAGCCATTTTGAGCCTGTAATCGAACCCTCAAATGATGCTCCAGATACTCATCTAGTCTAAAGAAGGAAGTTTTATTGCTTCTTTAAAAATCAGCAAACAGTTTTCAGCTGTGCTAACGTAATTGAAAAATGTTTGAGAATGATCAATTAGCCTTTTAATTATAAAACTCTGATTAGCTAACACGATGTACCATTGGAACACAGGAGTGATGGTTGCTGATAATGGGCCTCTGTAGATAATCCTTTTTATCTACAGTTTTCTGCTACAATAGTCATTTACAACATTAACAATATCTACACTATTTCTGATCAATTTGATGTTGAAAGTGATATTCTTTCAAAAACAAGGGCATTTCTATGCAACCCTAAACTTTTTAACGGAAGTTTATATACATATAAATAAATAAACAATTAAATCACTAAATTCAATGAGAATACATTATATAGGATGAAGAAACAATACACAGTCCCGCAGCGCCATACAACTTGTCAGACATAGTGAACTGATACTATACATTTGTTGTAGGGGTGAGGTCCGTGGGTGGCTTTTGACAATTTCTTCAGATTCCTCATGTCAGAGGAAGGCCCATAAAATTGTCAAAGACTCCAGTCACCCAAGTCAGACAGTTCTCTCTGCTATTGCACGGCAACCGGTACCGGAGCGCCAAGTCTAGGTCCAAAAGGCTCCTTAACAGCTTCTACCTCCAAGCTATAAGACTGCTGAACAATTCATCAAATGACCACCCGGACTATTTACTTTGAAACACACCCCCTCCCCCCCTGCTACTTGCTGTTTATTATCTATGCATAGTCACTTTAATCCAACCTACAACCTATGTACAAACTACCTCGTCTAACTGTTACCCCCAGATTTTGACTCCATACAGGTACCCCCTGTATTTAGCTTCATTATTGTACATTTATTGCATTACTTTTTACTTTAGTTTATTTAGTAAATATTTACTTAACTCAATTTCTTGAACTGCATTGTTGGTTTATGGCTAAATTGCCCGTGTCCGTCATGGGTCTGCAGTCAAACGACCACCCCTCATCACTGTCATACGCTCCCGAAAACACTTCAGCGAGCAGGCCTTTCTAATCGATCTGGCCCGGGTATCCTGGAAGGATACTGACCTCATTCCGTCAGAAGGTGCTAGGTTATTCTTTAAAAGTGCTGTCCTTACGATCTTAAATAAGCATGCCCCATTCAAAATATGTAGAACTAAGAACAGATATAGCCCATGGTTCACTCCAGACTCGACAGCCCTTGACCAGCAAAAAAACATCCTGTGGCATACTGCATTAGCATCAAATAGCCCCCGCGATATGCAACTTTTCAGGGAAGTCAGGAACCAATATACACAGGCAGTTAAGAAAGCTAAGGCTAGCTTTTTCAAACAGAAATTTGCATTCTGTAGCACAAACTCCAAAAAGTTCTGGGACACTAAAGTCCATGGAGAATAAGAGCACCTCCTCCCAGCTGCCCACTGCACTGAGGCAAGGAAACACAGTCACCACTGATAAATCTACAATAATTGAGAATTTCAAAAAGCATTTTTCTACAGCTGGCAATGCTTTCCACCTGGCTACCCCTAGCCCGATCAACAGCTCTGCACGCCCCACAGCAACTTGCCCAAGCCTCACCCAAATCCAGATAGCTAATGTTCTGAACGAGCTGCAAAATCTGGACCCCTACAAATCAGCCGGGCTAGACAATCTGGACCCTCTCTTTCTAAAATTATCCGCCGCATTTGTTGCAACTCCTATTACTAGCCTATTCAACCTCTCTTTCGTATCATCTGAGATCCCCAAAGGTTGGAAAGCTGCCGTCGTCATCCCCCTCTTCAAAAGGGGGAGACACTAGACCCAAACTGCTACAGACCTAGATCTATCCTACCCCGCCTTTCCAAAGACTTCAAAAGCCAAGTTAACAAACAGATCACCGACCATTTAGAATCCCACCTTACCTTCTCTGCTACACAATCTGGTTTCCGAGCTGGTCATGGGTGAAACTCAGCCACGCTCAAGGTCCTAAACAATATCATAACCGCAATCGATAAAAGACAATACTGTGCAGCAGTCTTCATCAACTCTGTCAATCACCGCATTCTTATCGGCAGACTCAACATCCTTGGTTTCTCAAATGACTGCCTCTCCTGGTTCACCAACTACTTCTCAGGTAGAGTTCAGTGTGTCAAATCGGAGGGTCTGTGGTCCGGACCTCTGGCAGTCTATGGGGGTGCCACTGGGTTCACTTCTCAGACCAACTCTTTTCTCTGTATACATCAATGATGTCGTTCTTGCTGCTGGTGATTCCCTGATCCACCTCTACGCAGACGACACCATTCTGTATACTACCGGCCCTTCTTTGGACACGGAGTTAACAAACCTCCAGACGAGCTTCAATGCCAAACAACTCTCCTTCTGTGGCCTCCAACTGCTCTTAAATGCAACTAAAATGCAACTGCTCTTCAACCGATCGCTGCCCATACCTGCCCGCCCGTCCAGCATCACTAATCTGGACGGTTCTGACCTAGAATATGTGGACAACTACAAATACCTAGGTGTCTGGTTAGACTGTAAACTCTCCTTCCAGACTCACATTAAACATCTCCAATCCAAAATTAAATCTAGGATCGGCTTCCTATTTCGCAACAAAGCATCCTTCACTCATGCTGCCAAACATACCCTCGTAAAACTGACTATCCTACCGATCCTTGACTTCGGCGACATCATTTACAAAATAGCCTCCTACACTCTACTCAGCAAATTGGATGCAGTCTATCACAGTGCCATCCGTTTTGTCACCAAAGCCCCGTTTGCAGTGGTGGGTAGTATGCGCTCGTTGGCTGACCCTCGCTTCATATTCGTCGCCAAACCCACTGGCTCCAGGTCATCTATAAGTCTTTGCTAGTCCCGCCTTAGCCCACTGGTCATCATAGCAGCACCCACTCGTAGCACGCGCTCCAGCAGGTATATTTCACTGGTCACCCCTAAAGCAAACTCCTCCTTTGGCCACTTTTCCTTCCAGTTCTCTGCTGCCAATGACTGGAACGAATTGCAAAAATAACAAGCTGGAGACTCGTATCTCCCTCACTAACTTTAAGCATTAGCTGTCAGAGCAGCTTACAGAGCATTGCACCTGTACATAGCTTATCTGTAAATAGCCACCCAACTACCTCATCCCATATTGTTTTTTGTGTTGTTTCTTTGCACCCCAGTATCTCTACTTGCACATTCATCTTCTGCACATCTATCACTTCAGTGTTGAATTGCTAAATTGTAATTATTTCACCACGATGGCCTATTTATTGTCTTACCTCCCTAATCTTACTACATTTGCACACACTGTATATATATAATAATAAATATATAATAATAATAATAATCTATTGTGTTATTGACTGTATATTTGTTTATCCCATGTGTAACTCTGTTGTGTGTCGCACTTCTTTGCTTTATCTTGGCCAGGTCGCAGTTGTAAATGAGAACTTGTTCTCAACTGGCATACCTGGTTAAATAAATGTGAAATAAATCAAATGAAAAAATAAGTAAGCATTTTACAGTGTATTCGGCACGTGCAAATTTTTTGGGATAACTCATTATTAGAAAAAGCTACGGGGGGGAAGAGTGCGCGCGAGAGGGCGCATGAGAGGGAGAGCAAAGGGGGAGAGCGAGAGGGCGAGAGAGAGAGCGAGAGAGAGGGGGAGAAGGGGGTAGACTCTGTTAAGTGTGTTTCTTGTGAATAATATTTATGTTAGAACAAAGCAGGATGGTGGAGGATTAGGTATTTATGTGAATGGGCAGAACAGACACACAAGCACTAAGCTCTTGATGTGACCAAAGTTATTCTCTCTGGGCTAGTTTACCTGGCCAGGTTGGGTCTGGGCTACTTTACCTGGCCAGGTGGGGGCTGGGCTGGGGTCTGTATGTAGTGATTGTAGACAAGCAGGTGAAACAGGTCATTAAACAAAAAAGAAGATGGTGGTTGCTGACATCTGTCAATTAAGACTTATTGAACGCATTCCATCTGGGGGATATCCCTCAACAGCAATCATCGCTCCTTTCAAAAGGATCTCATCTGAGCTTATAGCACACACACACACGCACGCCTCCTCGTAAGAGATGTGGACAATTCACAGTGCACACCGAACCCATCTTTGAAAGTCCTGGGTGCCATTACCTGTCAATGCCTTGCCTGGTTCTGTACACGTGTAGATGGCCTCTCATATCACCCAGGCCCCAGTCTACACAGTTTTCAGATAAGGCCGTTTTAGCAACATGGCCTGGGCCCAGTGAGAGCGTGACGTCTGATGTCCCCACAGCGGAGAGAAGCCAAGCGGCACGTGGTGGAGAGACTGGGGAGTGTGATGTCGCACAGAGAAGCTGACAGACAGGCCACGGGTGGATTAGGTGGTAAGCCTGGCAGAGGGCTGCCCTTTCTAGATGGAAACAGGGCCCTGATGTACTGCAGTGATAAAAAAAAAAAAAATCACAACAGGAAGGGAGGGGATGCAATGAACAGGAGGATGGGGGCAGGATATGCAGCAAAATAACAAGTTGAGAGAGAGGGGAAAAAAAGTACTTGCTGGGACAGGATAGGTCACGACGGACTTGTCAGACAGGGCAGGCCCTAATCGATTCCAATATTCAGAAAAGTGCTTCTGCAGAAAAATAGGATACTTTTTCTTTAGATAGGTGGGTGTGGCATA
This sequence comes from Oncorhynchus tshawytscha, assembly GCF_018296145.1. Taxonomy (NCBI): domain Eukaryota; kingdom Metazoa; phylum Chordata; class Actinopteri; order Salmoniformes; family Salmonidae; genus Oncorhynchus; species Oncorhynchus tshawytscha. The sequence goes on from NC_056449.1 coordinate 23,830,688, forward strand.
AGGCCCAGACAGCTTCACAGCCAAGTAGAAAGGGAAACGTTTGCTCTTTGTAACTGAGAAAAAAATAAGTGGAGGGCAGTAGTGAGGGTGGGGTTGTGGTGGTGCCAGGCCTTGCATAATTTATGTTCTCACTCTTGTGACTGCAGCTGCAACAGTCAACAGTCTTCTTTGGAATCTATGCTTTTGTTTAATTATTTAGAGTCCTACCTACCAATACAATGCATTGAAACTCATCTCACTCTCCTTTGAAAGGCCAGGCTCCTTCGATTGAACACAATGGAATGATCACCCCTGGCTTCAGCTGCATTGGGAGTAATTCAGAACTTTCACTTTCACAGGCCTCATAATCATCTAGAACAGATGACACAGAAAAAGCAGTCCCAGTTATGCTAGGCAGCTTCTATTGTCATAAGATATGTGTTGGCTTGGGGAAGGCTCGTGGCACTTCAAGGATTTGGTCTCTCAGGTTTATAATAGGCTCATTAGGCTGAAGTGCAACGATGTCAATTTCCCTTAGGCTTACAGACATTTTTAATAAAGTAACATAAGGTGAGGTAGGCTATTTGTTCAAAGTTCTTTCCTAATGCTTGTTTAATAACACCCACTAAACAAGCAATCCAACTGCCTTGGTGGGAGAGCCTAGAAGACGATAGGTAGCCACATCATCTGCTATAATAGCTTTACTATGCTTTTGCTGTGGAATAGTTGTAGTGAAATATACTCTATTCAAAATGGTCTGAGCTCAAAATGTCTAGATGTCATGTACAGTGCAGCTGTGATGCACTGAGGAAGAAAACACAAAAATAAATATCAATAAAACGTTCACTCAAATTTAGATCACGTGCAATAGTCTTCGTAAAAAAAATAATTTTTTTTAACACTTCATTTCACAGAACACTTGGTCCTTCAAAGCAGCTGGAGATCCGGATATTCCATTTGGGGCATGGTATTTCATCCAGGGTGCAGACAAATGGAAACAGCGATCGATACAAATCAAACCGACTGCAACTTGCCTCGAGCATATGTCTGAACTTTCAACACCATAGCCAGAGTAAGCCACGACCCCGCCTTTGTCAACACAAGTATAGGGATCTTTTGCTACAAATAAGTAAAATGTCTACAAATAGCAATACGCTGTTTCTATACACACAGTGGTATTCTATTTTCAGGGACTTGGATAATCTTGAGTCATTTGTAAACTAAACAGATATCCCATTGAGGATGCCATCTAGCTTCACATTTTCTTATGATAGGTGCATCTTATTTTCATTGTAACGTTCGTGGAGATGAGGAGGAATTGCATGTGATTGAAAAGGTGTATTTATGCATCAGTTTTCGAACCGCAGTGGTGGTTACGATGCAGAAAATTGCCTGTCGGCCATAATACTAATCACCGGACACTATAGTATTCTGCTGTATGACATCTGCATGCATACTTGCTATAAAGCTACCGAAGTAGCTAGAAGAGGTCAAGTTTAGCCAACTAACGTTAGCGAACTGGATAATAATAGCTAGCTACCGTTGGCTGCTGTAATTTAACTAGCCAACACAGGCGCCCTGAACATAACCACATAACGACATCAATCTCACAGGGGCATAACGTGGGAATTTAACTTGTAATTAACCCAACCGGCTACGTGCATATCTAGCTACTCACCCTCCACTCGGGAGCGAAGATCAGACATCGTTTTCTGCACGGGCGGCATCTCTCCACACAGAGCTCGAGCGATGGCACCTGTCAAACGCGGCTTTGCTCCCGCCGGTTTGCTGCCTCTTTTCACCCGTCTAGTGATTCAAGGCCAGTCTACATTCAACGGGGGAAAAAATCTCTCATACAGACGGTAAACGTATCTTCAAATGCTGACGAATAACGACAAACAATGTACTCGCGACTTCGTGGGTCCCCCCTGCATATCTTTACACATTGGATTGATGAACAAAGACGTTGACAGATCCAAAACGAGGATTCACATGAACTGAAATGAGGATGATGCCGCTTCACAATATGGACGGTGCCATCTCAAATGCAGGGAGGGGAAAACGATTGCTAAATTAAATATTTCTGCCTGGCTCACATCAAATCAACAAAGAGATCATTCAAATTCTATTGCAAAATAAAATTTAGATACGCAGATTCACAGTTAATTTAGACTATATCGATAAGATGTAAAAATACAGAAATAATTGGTAAGGAGTATTACCCAACATGGCGGATGCATTAGCGACTCCTGTGGAGATTCGCGACTGCGGTTTAGTCATGAAGGGGGAAGTAATGACAGTTCGCTATTTATGAGTCTCTGCCTGAAGCAGTCACCACTGTGCGATTTGCTGAGTTTATAATTATTTTAGGATATTAAAGCCCTAAAACAATTCATTTCTTTTTTTGTTGAGAATAAGTTATTTGTGTGTTTACTTGTGGTTTAGGCTGAAATCCCAAGCATCAACATTTTGTTTTCCTGTAGGCTGTTAGCAAAATTAAAAGCCAACTGTATTTATTTGTTATGTGAAATGTATTTTGTCGTCTCAGAAATCATGAGTATTTGGAGTCCAGAAGTTTAAAATAATGTTGTAAAATATGAATGGCTACCATATAATCCCCAAACAGTTTAAATGAAGCTTTATCAACCCAACACTTGAAAAGGGTATGTCATTTAAGACAAACAATAAACTGTGAACCTTTAGCCTAACTGATGGCTTTACAGTTGTCTGTATACAGATCTCCCTAATTCATTGTACATAATGAATACAACATGTTGTGAAAATGGTTACAAGGCTTTCTACTGACGGAGAAGATGTTCGTAAAGAAAATTATGTACAGTTGAAGTCAGAAGTTTACATACTGTACACCTTAGCAAAATACATTTAAACTCAGTTTTCACAATTCTTGACATGAAATCATAGAAAGTTCAGTTAGGATCACCACTTTATTTTAAGAATGTGAAATGTCAGAATAATAGTAGAGAGAATGATTTATTTCAGCTTTTATTTCTTTCATCACATTGAGTCAGAAGTTTACATACACATACACTACAGTATTTGGTAGCATTGCCTTTAAATTGTTTAACTTGGGTCAAATGTTCCAGGTAGCCTTCCACAAGCTTCCCACAATAAGTTGGGTGAATTTTGGCCCATTCCTCCTGACAGAGCTGGTGTAACTGAATCAGGTTTGTAGGCCTCCTTGCTCACACACACTTTTTCTGTTCTGCCCACAAATGTTCTATGGGATTGAGGTCAGGGCTTTGTGATGGCCACTCCAAATACCTTGACTTTGTTGTCCTTAAGCCATTTTGCCACAACTTTGGAAGTATGCTTGGGGTCATTGTCCATTTGGAAGACCCATTTGCGACCAAGCTTTAACTTCCGGACTGATGTCTTGAGATGTTGCTTCAATATATCCACATAATTATTCTTCCTCATGATGCCATCTATTTTGTGCAGTGCACCAGTACCTCCTGCAGCAAAGCACCCCCACAACATGATGCTGCCACCCCGGTACTTCACAGTTGGGATGATGTTCTTCGGCTTGCAAGCCTCCCCTTTTTTCCTCCAAACATAACGATGGTCATTATGGTCAAACAGTTATATTTTTGTTTCATCAGACCAGAGGATATTTCTCAAAAAAGTATGATCTTTGTCCCCATGTGCAGTTGCAAACCTTAGTCTGGCTTTTTTATGGTGGTTTTGGAGCAGTGGCTTCTACCTTGCTGAGCGACCTTTCAGGTTATGCCGATATAGGACTCGTTTTACTGTGGATATAGATACTTTGTACCCGTTTCCTCCAGCATCTTCACAAGGCTTCTTTGCTGTTGTTCTGAGATTGATTTGCACTTTTCGCACTAAAGTACATTCATCTCTAGGAGACGGAACGAGTCTCCTTCCTGAGCGGTAGGAAGGCTGTGTGGTCCCATGGTGTTTATACTTGTGTACTATTGTTTGTACAGATGAATGTGGTGCCTTCAGGCATTTGGAAATTGCTCCCAAGGATGAAACAGACTTCTGAGGTCTTGGCTGATTTCTTTTGATTTTCCCATGATGTCGAGCAAAGAGGCACTGAGTTTGAAGGTAGGCCTTGAAATACATCCACAGGTACACCTCCAATTGACTCAACTGATGTCAATTAGCCTATCAGAAGCTTCTAAAGCCCTGACATCATTTTATGGAATTTTCCAAGCTGTTTAAAGGCACAGTCAACTTAGTGTATGTAAACTTCTGACCCACTGGAATTGTGATACAGTGAATTATAAGTGAAATAATCTGTCTGTAAACAATTGTTGGAAAAATGACTTGTGTCGTGCATATAGTAGATGTCCGAACCGACTTGTCGAAACTATAGTTTGTTAACAAGAATATTGTGGAGTGGTTGAAAAACAAGTTTTAATGACTTCAACCTAAGTGTATGTAAACTTCCGACTTCAACTGTACATGTCAGCTGGTGGGTTTTTTTCTGTGTCATTTTACTCAGACAGAGTTTTCAGCATGACCAGCCACACCAAAGAAATTAGTTCTAGCAGTATCAGTAGCAATCTTAATATGTTATTATTGTCTAGAGAGATGCTTAGCAGACAGTCTAATCCAGGGTGATTTACATAGCCATCAGTGGAGGCTTGTGGTAGTAGCTATAGGAGGACGGGTTCATTCATTGTATTGGCTGGGATGGAATAAATGGAACTGACTCAAACGTGGTTTCCATATGTTTGATGTGTTTGACACCTTTCTATTTGTTCCATTCCAGCCATTACAATGAGCCCTACCTCCTATGGCTCCTCCCAACAGCCTCCTCTGACATTCATAGAACTTATTGTGAACCTGGCTGCTTGATCAATATTTGTGGCTGGACACAACTGAGGTCTGTGGCTTCCCCTCTAAGATATATGAACATATACTAGTCTGTCAGTCTGGATTGTATTCACATTTGACTTTTATAGAATAGAATAACTTTATTTTTCCCAGAGGGAATGCCGGTATGATCAGGATTGTAGGTTTGATTCCTGCTGGGGCCAAGGATACGAAAATGTATTCACGCACTACTGCAAGTTGCTTTGGATAAACACATCTGCTAAAATGCAATATATTGTTTATTATTCCATAGTATAAATCTTTGTTTCTTTTCAAATTACATGAAATTATTGATTTGTGATAATTCAAGGAGATAGTAGTACCAGATACACCTATGACATACAACTTGCCTCCTGCTCCTGTCAACCCACTGATCTATGAGAACTATGTTTGGAAAGTAGAAGATACATTCAAGCAGACCAGCATATCTGTGGAGGTGTGAGAAACGCTGAAAGTGTGCCATCTACAAGAACACAATACTATTCATGTTAATGATATATATATATATATATAGCAGCATATCTCTTGCAAAGATTTCATTTTTCTCTCTCCACCTAATTGAACATCCGCATGCCACCACAGGGGTTTTGGTTCTATGGCTCCTAAGGTTGCTTAGCAACAGTGACAAGAAGCCTGCCCCTTTGATTATGTGCGTGGTGTTTTTTTTATTGCATATCATTCTAAAAAAAATGACAACTCACCCCTCTACATGCCTTGCCCCTGTCAAAGCAGTTTGAATTGTCATGAAACCCTGCATGTTTTAGGTTTTGTTCAGTTCTGCTATAATGATCACAATGGCTGCCATTGTTCGACCGAATTGACATGTGGGACAATATAAGCTAAATCCAACATGTTAATAAAACATTTTAGGACAGAGCTTTAACAACTCTAATTACACCATTGGTTGGACTGGACAGTGGTATATAAACTAACAGCATTGACAGCATTGTAAGGGGAATTGAGCAACTGAATTGTCTGAATTGCCTTCATGCCTTGGATTCAATCCTTTTCATCTGCACAATAAATGATGTAACGCACCTCTTAACTGTTATGATTGCACAGATCTTATTTAATGCCCCTTAGAAGAGCATACTGCAAATGTAACTTGAGCAGGATATTTCTTTAATAAAGCATGCGCTGCTCATCAAAGATAATTTCCCCTCAAGGCTCTGGCAATAGCAGAGATACAATTCAGAAGCAAGGAAGGAACAGAGCAACAGAGCTACGATTCAAAAGCAAGGAAGGAGCACCAACTGAAATGGTTCACTACATTTACATTTAGACTGAGTAGCCTATCTTGCAATATGGCTTAAAGGGCGGTAGGCCTATTGATAGAGATGAACACCATAGAACGCTGGAGCCACTCTATACAAAACTCACGTCCTTACCATAAAGTAACTCATTTAATTTGTTAATAGCATATGTCATTTGATTTAAGATGACAGGTACTTCCGGTTTTCCATCTGAGGAATGGTCATTTAGATAAACACGGTTACCATGAAGCAGGAAGTTCAATCTAATGCACCATCCTCTCGTTGTAGGAGTCGTGAGGCCATTTGGCTGGGTAGACCACAGTCTCTCATGGACTTAGCTTGTTTGATTTGATTCGATTTGATTATGTTGGCATTACTGCCCACTCTTGTTGTAATGGGACCTGCAATTATCTTTGCCTCTCTCTACAGTCAAAGGTCTTGGGTCTGAGAAACCGGCAGCACTGCTACTGACCATAGGCTAGGACTGTGCAGCAAGTCTGAACACACAGATAGATGATCGTGTGTGTGTGTGTGTGTCTGTATGTGTATTTGTGTGTGTGTGTGTGTGTATGTGACTTTCTCCATAATCAGATAAGAGCCCAGTAAATGCCGACCACTGAGCTGAACTAATGTAACAGAGTCAAGGACAGATGATCTTAATAAAGATGTGAATACCAAGAGGACCTTCGCCTCTCCTGAGTCCATACAGAAGTTGCAGCGATGGGACAAGACTTTAACTACCAATTGGATATCACAAAATTGGGCAATTTTTTATTTATTTGTCATCTTAATAAATGTCTACTAAAACGTGGTGCATGCTAGCCTAAGTACCAGTCTGTTTGGCATGACAATGAGTTGCCATACTAGCCTAGTACCAATCTGTTTGGCATGACAATGAGATGCCATGCTAGCCTAAGTACCAGTCTGTCAACTACAGATCCGGGTTCGATCCCAGCCTGTGTCGCATCCGGTCGAGACCGGGAGATCCATGAGGCAGCTGCCCAATTGGCCCAGCATCGTCCGGGTTGGGGGAGGGTTTGGCCGGACGGGATGTCCTTGTCCCATCGCGCTCTAGCGACTCCTTGTGACAGGCCGGGCACATGCACGCTGACTTCGGTCGCCAGCTGTACAGTGTTTCCTCCGACACATTGATGCGGCTGGCTTCCGGGTTAAGCGAGCAGTGTGTCAAGAAGCAGTGCTGCTTGGCAGGGTCGTGTTTCGGAGGACGCATGGCTCTCGACCTTCGACTCGACTTCGAGTCCGTATGGGAGTTGCAGTGATGGGACAAAACTGTAACTATCAATTGGATATCACGAAATTGGGGAGAAAAAATATATATATATTTGGCATCTTAGTTTCTTTCTGATTATTAGTATGGCCGTCTCTCAACGAGATCTACTCCTCTCACTCTTTCCTGTTCAGTGGGTTGGAACGATTTGCTAATGGGGGGAGATTGATCCCTCGTTCAGCCCCAGGGATTGAGCTGAGCCAGGCTCATAGATACAGGCATTAGTCCTTGTCTCTCTAGCCCTTTAGGAGGTAATGGGCCAGCCTGTTATTTCACTGCAAATTTAATTCCAGTCTGCCCTCTGGTGGATGTTGTTCTATTATACTTGGGGGATGGATCAGGTTGATTGCCATGTAAAGGGAACCTTTGAGTGAGCACAAAGACTTTGACTCCTAACAGCTAAAATAGAATATAATAGAATGGAGTAGAATGGAATTGAATTGAATAGATACATTTTTTTTAAACAACTCATTTGTGAAGGGCTTATTCTTGATCACAGTCTCTCACTTCGATGCACTCTGTTTAATATTGAGTATATTTGGTTAATTGAATCACACAAAATATTTGCTTTTCTGAATCTGATCAAACCAGTGTTGTGTTCATCAGGGCACACAATGATGAAAAACGTTTCTTATTGGAGTCTAGATAGTCCGGCCTTGTTTCAGTCCATTTTCTTCCATTTGGTGCCAAATGAACACGGCCCAGATAAAATGGCAGATGTTTTTTACTGAAGTCAGTGACATAACAATGAATGTAGTTTTTCAGGGTTCTCTATCGTGTGATGTTTTGTTTTTACATGATTCTCTTTACTGATCACGAGCCTACTCTTTGATGCCTTGGGTGTGGGAGGAGGTGCAGTCTAACATTGTGTTGTGATACGTTTGATAAGCCAATAGCTAATCCCAGAACCATCTGTCATGAGAGACTAGCCAATAGCATGAAGTGGGGATGAAAGCCGGGTGCTGATAGGTTAAGGGAAGGTCCCCTTCGAGTCCCAGTTGCTCTGTCGGACACAACTATGACATTTAGAGGGAAAGACACTGCCCTTAACCATAGAAGACCGATTGGGTGTTCAAAAGGTCATTCCCTACCCACTTTTATTGACATGGCTTGAAGTTTGTTGATTTTACATATAATTCATGTTTAGCTGACTACTCAATCAAATATTGGCTAGTCGTTGAACTGATCTCTGTGCACAGTGGGTGCATGGATAATCTCAGCTGCTTGCGGTAACTAGTCTTACAGACACTATCACTACAACAGCTTCACCACAGGGGGTATTGGCGTTGACTGTCCAATGTACCCTGTGCACCTACTAATCCACAAGAGTCATACTGTTCTGTTCTTGTCACCTTCCCACACTAGCTTCTCACCACTATCCATTTGGCCCTAGCAGTAACATGAAATAACCCATTACAGACAAAACAAAATCTCTATTGCAGCTTTAAAGGGGCAATCAGCAGAAGCTACATTCATTTTTGGACTCAGAAATAAATTATATGTACCTATTGATTCTTGAAAAATATAAGTTATAAATGTCTCATGAGCTTAGTTTAACTGTCATACCAGAACCCAAAATATAAACTTGTTTACTCCAATGTTTGTAAACAAAGTAAATGTCAACAAACAATGTAGCCTCAGTTTATGGTTGAAACTATAATTTAGATAACATGGATGGTCATTCCTTGCATCCATAGCTCTGTCTATGAATTTGAGAGTGATTACATTTCTCCAGCCCCATCCCTCAGCTTTTACCAAAACAGGGAAATGCTTTGTTATTGTTTCTACTGCTGATTGCCACTTTAATGTTCTCATATCATCAAAAAATCTATGAGAGTATGAGAGTCGCCTCAGATCAATAGGAGTTGGCACCACAGCCAATCTCATAGTACTAGGCCTCTGAGGCACCAGTAAGAGCCATCCCACTTCCCCCTGGTCTGTCTCATCAGCACATGCGACGACATGGACAGCTGGGCACAGGGATGAGGGGTCAGGGCCCATCTTCCCTCAGAGGCTGACCTGGGCGACTCAAACAAAGTGGTCTTGTCACGGCTCTAGCTAAAGTACCAATGTACCATATTTGCACAAAGACACTTCAACACCTGTGACACAATAAATGTCTGAGGTAGTATCTTTATGTCTGAGGCAAGGTGTTTCTGCAGACACACCATGGTATTGTGTGGCCGTGATACATTATATGGTCTGGTCCACTACTGTTGGGTGAGGTGTGTTTGATGAACACCTTTCCCTGACGCCGGCCCTACGATTGGTGTAACAGCAGCCTTGCTTTCCCCCAGAGTTCAAAGGGAGGGAAATGTACACCAATGAGGACAAAGGATGTATGGACGTCCCCTTATGTCATTCATTCATGTTCAACGGGTGTGTGCATGTAGTCACAACACAATTCTGAGGAGGCACTTACTGCCAAGCACAATGCCTCGGCCTTCACACAATTCAAATGGTCACAATCTTCCTCATCCAGGGTGTGTGTTGGTGTTGGAGACTTGGAATGTCTGTAAGACAATAGATGAGATTTTCTTCCTAAACAGACATATTATGTAATGAATGATCACCGGTTCAAATCAGATCCCTATGGAAAATCAGTCACACAAGTGCAATGTGAATGTGTACCTTGTTCAGGCAAATGTTACTTTGTACAATTTTGACAGGCTAGAGACTGATCCATCCCAGTTTGTTCAAAACTGTTTTGCCAGTTTGTTCAAAACTGTTTTGTCAAATCTTCAGAGAAAACTGCAAAGTGTGATGAATTATTCAGCAGGGGCTATCGGTTTACTTTAGGTTGCTTTTCTCTGTTACCATGGTAGAAATACATGCATTATTTACTGGTTCTGTACTGCAACTTCAAGAGCGAGGCAGCTTAGGACTGCCAGTCTTTTTTAGAACTCTTCAAACTGTGAGGATTACTCTAGTAATCCATGAGGAAAAAATAGTTTGTCTAGTCAAAGGTGGTTATGTTAAGCTTCGAATGAAAGAAGAAGGGGACTGCAAAGCACCTTTCTGGACCATGTAATCTACTACTGGGTTTTCCAATGGAGGAGACAATGTTGACACTGCCGGGTGAAGAGAAGCCCCAGAAGCAGCTGAGGTTCCGCGTGGCTTCGGGGAATAGCGGTCGGGTGCTGAAGGAGATTTTTAAAGATGAGGGGCCATCAGACTCGTTGGATTCAGACTGCACCAGTAGTTTGGATGTAGACCGGATCAGTACACCTTCCACAAGTGGAGATGCTAACGGACATGGTTTTCTGTATGGGTTTCTGGGCTCCGAGTTGGATTATAGCGAGAGTGAGCCAGATGATCTGCTCATGTATGCGGGGACCTCAAAGGACAGAGCACCGATCAGCCACAAGCGTGTCAACATCCTCAGCAACAATGGGACTGTGAGGGGAGTCAAGCACAAAGTCAGTGCAGGTCAGGCCTTATTTGAAAATCTCCCTAATGCATTTGGGGTAAGTGATCTAGGTGAAAGTATGATGAATATGTGTTGTACCTTTTCAGTGTTTTTTCATAGTTCTCATTTGTTTGCTAGTGCATCACAGCAAAATTGCGAATGGTAAATAAATTCTAGTGTTAAATTCAAAACCCAAAACTGTTAATATTGTCCCACACTACACAGAGTAAATGTAACACTTTCACATAATGTTAACTCAGTAAATAGATAAAAGTAACATGTCAACACTGGTTATTATTGCATTCACTCTACACAGTGTTAAAAAGAGTCTATGTTTTAATTGAATAGTTGACTACCTTTTAACAGTGTAGGGTGTCAGCTTAAATTATAGACACTATAAATCTTACAGGCTCCATATAACATAATAAACATGATTTAATATTCTAAACATTTGTCTGCGTAAAATATCAAAAGATGCTTTATAACCTAGAAAGTATCTTTATAACCAAGGTAAAACAGGTGCTGTTAATATCCTCGTCTCATATAATAAATTACAAGACCGAGAACAGCACAGCACACGTTCTAATTAGTATACAAGGTAAACCAGGTTTAAACATCCAAATAAACCGATCACTCTCTCAATATTGTTTTTCTCTCAAAACCCACTACTGGTAGAAAACAATAATAAAGCAAGTTCTGCTGAGACTGAGGCTGTCCTAATATGGACACCGTAGGCCGCTTAGTGTTAATGACATCGCATAACTGTTTGTCATATGCATTACGTCCATATATGTAAAAGGCCAGTAGCCAACCTCCTCCACAATGTCACTGGCTGACATCTGGTTACAGGTAGTCACTCTCAGTCCCTGGACAAATGAACACAAAGGAGGACAAGGTCACTTGGGAATGAATGATGCATTTCGTTAAATGTTTCAAGAGAAGCTAATCAGGTTAATTAATTATCTATACTTTGCTTTCTAGCATTTTCTGTGTAAAGAGTTAATGAGCAGTAAGCATCATTAGATAACTTGCATTAAAGCACAATATGGGAATTATGTGAGACTCCTAGAGCAGGATTTGGTGGTAATGGAATGAGGCCTGTGAAAAGCGTGCATAGTGTTGCCAGCCAGGCGTAGAGAGAGATTACCTGTGTGGTTACTCAGGGCTGTAGTAGATACACAACACTGTCTGCCGGATATGGTGTACTGAATACTGTATGGGCTGCAGACGAGGTTGGTGGGAGGAGCTATAGGAGGACGGGCTCATTGTAATGGTTGGAATGGAACTAATGAAAAGGAGTCAAATGTGGTTTCCATATGTTTTTGACGTGTTTAATAACGTTCCATTCATTCCATTCCAGCCATTACAATGAGCCCATCCTCCTATAGCTCCTCCTACCAGCCTCCTCTGATAGGTTGTAGTGTTACACAGACTAGATAGTTCAGTTACTGTAGCTGCAATTAATAACAAACAAAGAAGTGCCCTTTTGAAACAAGTTACAAGTTGAATACATTTCCACAGTCAAAGTTGAATTTCACATTAAACAGAGAGGATTTTGTTAACTCATATTTTCGAGTCAAATGGTACTTTTCCCCTCTATGTTCATAAAATTGGAAATCTGGTCTGGCCATTGTTACGATTGTGAAATGTAATCTTTAGGAGCCCGTTATCTGGACAAAGATTAAGTCTCAAAGCTATTTCAACAGAGATAAACCATTTATTTTTAATCCATGACTAGGTTTATTAATCTGTGTCTGGGAAACAGGCTCATAATATGCTATATTTAAAGGGTCTGCAGTATAGTGTTTTCAAACTACTGTGTGAAAAGAAAGTACATGTAAAGAAAGCTACAAAACAGCCCAAATATGCCTGAAATATAGAATTAAAGCACTGTAATTTTCCAAGATATGAAAACTTGATTTTGAGGGATTGAAACATTGCAATACTACAAGATGTCTGCATATAAAATACAGAGATGACAGAATATATCAAATTCCAGGTACTGTAGTGAGCTTCAAAAGTATTGGGACAGTGATAATGTAGTTGTTGTTTTGGCTCTATACTCAATCATTTTGGATTTGAAATTACACAATGACTAAAGTGCAGACTGTCAGCTTTAATTTGAGGCTATTTTCATCCATATCAGGTGAACCATTTAGAAATTTCAGCATAAAAAATGCTAACCTCCCTTGTTATTGTAATGGTGAGAGGAGGTTAGCATGTCTTGGGTGTCTGATATTTGTGCGTCTGTAACTTTCTCACTAATCATTATTCACATTTCATTCAGGATTATCCGTAATCATGGTGGCATCCACATTAATGTAGAAGTGTTTAGAAAATATATTATATTCTTATTTACAATAAAAGTGACTTCAAAATGGCACAATAACATTATTTTCCATTCATTCCTATTGGGCACAAAACAATCTGAAACACAACCAAAACAAACATCAAACGCATCCAACAAGTTTGTAAAGTCACAAGCTTGATGTAGTCATTGTGTGCTATAAATATGGGACCAAATACATAACTTTTTACTACTGTAATACACATATAAGTGAATTTGTCCCAATACTTCTGGTCTTCTTAAATGGGGGGACTATGTACAAACAGTGTTGTAATTTCTAAACGGTTACGTGATCTCAACCCAATTGAACACTGGAGACTGGAGCGGGGCCTGAGACAGCGTTTTCCACCACCATTAACACAACACCAAATGATGGAATTTATTGTGGAAGGATGGTGTCACATCCCTCCAATAGAGTTCCGGACACTTGTAGAATCTATGTCAAGGTGCATTGAAGCTGTTCTGGCTCATGGTGCCCAACGCCCTATTAAGACACTTTATGTTGGTGTTTATTTATTTTGGCAGTTACCTTTTTATAGATGGTTAATCACATACAGCAACTCATTGAATTTTTTATGTGTTTTCCTTTCTAGCCGAAGTTGACACTAGAGTTTGGGCGGATAGTGATATACACCACCAGCTTCCGAGTAGTAAGGGCCACATTTGAGAGGTGTGAGTTGGTCCGGAAGATCTTCTCCAACCACAGGGTCAAGTTCCTGGAAAAGAACATAGCCCTGGACTGTGAGTATGGGAAAGACCTGGAGGAACGATGCAAGCACGTGGGCGAACCTCCCTCGCTACCAGTCGTGTTCATCGATGGACACTATCTCGGGGTCAGAGCTTTCACTTGTTCATACAGTTCATTTAAACATTCCTGAGCCTGTATTAATAAACCATCTCAGACTAGGAGTGCTGATTTAGAATCAGTGTGGCATTTTATATCATAACGAATAAGATAACATGGACAGAGGGACCTGATACAGCACTCCTACTCTAAAATGCTTTATGAGTACTGTTGACTTTTGAAATTACTACCGTCCTATTGTGAAACATTATAGCTCCTATTACCCTCAAACAAAATATATAATCCACCTTGAACATATCAGTGTTATGACCATACATCTATGAAATAATCATATGTTTAGTAAGGATATGAGGAATCTTACACTATGATAATAACTTTGCAGGGTGCTGAAAAAATATTGGGCATGAATGAATCAGGAGAACTTCAGGATCTTCTGGCCAAAATTGAGGTAATTGTTCATCAAGTACCACCATGCGACAGATATAATACGTTCAGTAATAACACAGGTAACTGCACAGTTATTAACTAGTTAAATGTCATGTTTCAAATGATGCCTCTGTCCAAACAAACATCAATGAAACACAGGCTAGCAGTAGAGCACTTCTATACCACATTGGCTACTCATCTACTGTGACAAAATACCAGTTCTATGTATCTGTGATCTAGAGCAGTGGTTCCCAGTCCTAGTCCTGGGGACCCAAAGCCTGATGATAAGTTGATGATTTGAATCAGGTGTGTAGTGCTTTGATTCAAATCATCAACACCTTATGACAAGTTGATGATTTGAATCAGGTGTGTAGTGCTTTGATTCAAATCATCAAAGCCTGATGACAAGTTGCTGATTTTAAATAGATGTGTAGTGCTTTGATTCAAATCATCAAAGCCTGATGACAAGTTGATGATTTGAATTAGATGTGTAGTGGTTTGATTCAAATCATCAAAGCCTGATTCAAATGACAAAGCCTGATGACAAGTTGCTGATTTTAAATAGATGTGTAGTGCTTTGATTCAAATCATCAAAGCCTGATGACAAGTTGATGATTTGAATTAGATGTGTAGTGGTTTGATTCAAATCATCAAAGCCTGATGACAAGTTGATGATTTGAATCAGGTGTGTAGTGCTAGGGCAAAAACAAAGGACCAGGATTAAGAACCAGTGATCTAGAGAGATACACAGTACAGAATAGGAATAGAAGGCCTTGATTCCATTCCCCCTTCAGCCCAGCAGTGGAGAATGAATGAAGAATAAACCTCAGTCAGATATGACATCAATAATAGATCAGGGAACTGACATAAATGATGCACGGGCATCAATAAATGGCCATCAATAATGGAAGGCTCGTTATTGATTCTCATCCAACAAATTTGTTCACACACACGGGTGAGAGTCATATCACTCAGGGGTGGCAAATTGAGGTTGTGTGAACTGAAGTGATTCAAACAGAGGCAAGATACTTACACAGGCATAGTGCTCTGAAAAAAGCTCTGCATTTAACCCTTTCCTCTCAGGGAAAATTTCAGCAGAATACAAGGCCATGTTGGCAAGCTATCAAAGCAAAGAGCCCAATTAGGCTTACTACAATGCAGCAGAGCAAACCCCCAAAGATCTTGCATACAGTACCGAACATTGCTAAACTATGAATTTAGCCAGTGGCATGACTGGCGTGTGTGTGTGTGTGTTTGTGTATGTTTGTGTGTGAGTGCATGTGCCTTTTCCCCCAGAGGGTACAGCACCCCCATACGTGCCAGACCTGTGGGGGCTTTGCCTTCGTCCCGTGCCCCATGTGCCATGGTAGCAAGATGTCTGTTTTCCGCAACTGCTTCACAGACTCTTTCAAAGCCCTGAAGTGCACCTGGTGCAACGAGAACGGCCTGCAGCCCTGTTCCAGCTGCAGCCAATGACGACTCCAAGTGCCTGACCCCAATATCCCCATTCCCTAGGCCCTTCACCAGGGCCACATGTTGTATGTTGCCCATAATAGGACAGCCTGAGATAAAAACATGTCCTGCTGAGATTGTCCTAATATGGACACCGTACATATGGACCGCATCAGAGATAATGCTTTGCACAGCATGTTTTTTTGTCTCAATAAAACTGTGTTTTCAAGAAAATATGATTTGGTGTAAGTTCTATTATCTGCGGTGCATGTACACCCCATTGATCAAGAGCAGGTTTTAAGTTTGAATTTGCATGATGTGAAATTCTCATGGATCCAGTGTCATTCCACTGTTGAACAGACACATCCTGGGTCAGTCTGGGACTCAACCAGGACAATCTATGTCTGGTCATTGAGGTGTAAGACCATCGCTGATATGTAACAGTGTAAAGGTGGCCTGATGACCTAAAGCTTGTTATATAATTAAGGCTGAGGAGGCTGACTCGTTAATGAAGCTTTCATCACTAATCCTATGGCCGACATGGATCAGGATAAAGGAGTAGAGAGGGAAAGTAGAATATTCTGTGAACACTTATTGGGATACTCCACTTACATAAAATTTGATATAAAATGAGGGAGAATAATATTAGAAGCCCTGATTCAGAGGTAGAATAAAATAATATCAAAGAACACAAGGAGAGAAAATCACTTTCCTTACAGTCATAAAATAGTGGAAGCAGTAAAAGCAGATTAGAAATGTGTGCATATAAACAATGGAAGCATAGCAGATTCCAGTTGAATAGTATTGGAAATGTGTGCATATAAACAATGGAAGCATAGCAGATTCCAGTTGAATAGTATTGGAAATGTGTGCATAGAAACAATGGAAGCATAGCAGATTCCAGTTGAATAGTATTGGAAATGTGTGCATAGAAACAATGGAAGCATAGCAGATTCCAGTTGAATAGTATTGGAAATGTGTGCATAGAAACAATGGAAGCATAGCAGATTCCAGTTGAATAGTATTGGAAATGTGTGCATGGAAACAATGGAAGCATAGCAGATTCCAGTTGAATAGTATTGGAAATGTGTGCATAGAAACAATGGAAGAATAACAGATTTCAGAGACATAGGACGCTAGGCATCAAGATCACTGACTAACCACGGTTGCTGTTAAGGAGCTTAAACATTGAAGTATATGTTACCAATGGATTTATACTAGTTACAGTACTGTGAAAAAGTATTTTCCCCCCTATTTTTGATTCGGAATGTTATCAGATCTTCAACCAAAACCTAACATTAGATAAAGGGAACCTGAAATAACAAATAACATAAAAATGTAAACTTACTTTATTTATTTAATTAACAAAGTTATGCAACACCCAATTCCCCTGTGTGAAAAAGTAATTGCCCCCTTACACTCTAACTGGTTGTGCCAGCTTCAGATGCAATGACTCCAACCAAATGCGTCCTGTAGTTGTTGATCAGTTTCTAACATCGCTGTGGAGGAATTTCGGCCCACTCTTGCATTTGTGGGTTTCCAAGCATGAACTGCTAGTTTTTTATGTCCTGCCACAACATCTCAATTGGGATTAGGTCTGGACTTTGACTAAGCCATTCTAAAACTTTACATTTGTTGCTTTTTAACCATTTTCATGTAGACTTGATTGTGTGTTTTGGATCACTGTCTTGCTGCATGACACAGCTGCGCTTCAGCTCACAGATGGATGGCCTAACATTCTCCTGTAGAATTCTCTGATACAGAGCACAATTCACGGTTCCTTCTATTAAAACAAGTAATCCAGGTCCTGAGGCAGTATAGCATCCCCAAGCCATCACACTACCACCACCATGCTTGACTGTTGGTATGAGGTTCTTACTGTGGAATACAGTGTTTCGTTTTCATCAGGTATAATAGGACCCATGTTGTCCAAAAAGTTGACTCAAGTTTGCCAAAAAGCACCTGGAAGCACCTGGATGATCATCAAGACTCTTGGAAGAATGTTCTATGGACAGATGACTCAAAAGTATAACTTTTGGAGGCACACAACTTTTGGAGGCAATAGCTTTTTCACACGGGGCATGGGGTGTTGCATAACTTTGTTTATGAAATAAATTAAATAAGTGTGTCATTGTTGTGTTATTTGTTTACTCAGGTTCCCTTTATCTAATATTTGGTTTTGGTTGAAGATCTGATAACATTCAGTATCAAAAATATGCAAAAGTAGAGAAAATGAGGAAGGCGGCAAATCTTTTTTCACGGCACAGTAGGTTTCCGTTAAATTATTCAAAGCACAGAAAGGACTTTGACTGCAACTCCATGTCTTAACCTGAGGTGAAATAAGAGGGACGGTTTTACAGAGTTCTGTCTTTGTGACTACTAGTGTGCATTAGGGCACAGCACTACTTTGCATTTTCTTTACACATCAATAATACCATGCAACTCAATAGGACAGAGGAACTTAACTCTGACCCTACAAGGTCCGGAGCCCACTGGTTTTCTGTTCTACCTGATAATGAATTGCTAAAATCAGGTCTAAATCGGTCCCTAATTAGAGGGGAACAATGAAAAAATGGAAGTGGAACTGGCTTCAAGGTCCAGAGTTGAGTTTGAGGGCAATGGGAGATGGATTTTAAAAAGCCAGCATTTATCTTGCATGTTTAGAGTAACACAATTATACTGTGTGAGACATGTAGTACCTTTTTATCTCTTTCATTGAGACTGTATGTTTTTTGATGGATGATGTCATTCTCTCCGTCTGCCATCCACTGTCAAAGAAATACAGACATGTATCTCTGCGGTGAGGATCTCTCTATGCTGTCATAGCCCTGTACAATGCTGCTTGAACATTATTCTACAAGGCAGCACTGTAAAGAGGCTAAAAGCAAAGAGCAAGGCGCATCACTTTCATTCACTCTTGACACTTGACTTTAATAGTTGCTACACAATCTGTTTACCATACACTCACTGACTGATAGTCATTGTTTCCTGTTCGACGTAGGCTATACATTCATGATCTGCCTGACACATTCGGTGGAATGTGTAGCCTAATCCGATTTCTTTCATACATTTTTAATCACAATCTAATCGTTGAGGAATAATGTTAGGACATGGGTCGTGGAGACGAAATAAACCCAATAGCATGCCCAATTGCGGTATATTGCGCCCCCCTCCGTAGGGCAAATCTTGGAAAAGATAACAAATAAAAATACGGTGCAGGAATATATATATATATATATATAATATATATATATATAAACATATATATATATAAACAGATCTAACAATGCATTGGCCATATTATTAGGCTATATAGCATGATCTTTCCACTCTACACAAAGCAGTTTGTTGGTATATGAACGATAGGGAAGAACAGGTGATTATTATCAGGCTACACATATTTTGATAACGTTGATTATCTCAAGAGCGCGCGCGCCATCGATGCAACGTTATTTCCCACAGGGTTGCAATATGAGACATTTGTAATCATGCTAGTTTTATAGGCGTTGTTAATCCCACATTACAAACGCCTGATATTCCCTGAGGGAGGAAATGAGACATGAAAGAAAAAGACAAGATGGTCAGAAGAACAATTGAATTGGAAATTGCATGACGACACATGACATTGATGCGCGCGCTCTCACACCACCCGGTTAAATGTGTTAGACAACATTTAATGACAAAAAAACCTGGAACGTCGCGTGTCCTTTTCAGCATTTTCTGATGTGCCATGGTGGACAATTGTTTCTCCGTCGGAGAAGCCTACTTGGTCCTGTCGTGATGCTGTGTGCAATGCTTCTCAATGGTTGGTCAATGCGCAGTTTGGTTGAATATGACTGTTTTTATTGACGTCACCGCATAGGCTACAGCTTTTTTCTTGTGATTTCCAGAGCCTCATTTCTCCATCGGGAATAAAGATGCGCACCTAGGCTACGAACATCAAAATCTGCATGACATGATATTTGTTTTGTTGTTGCTGATGATTCGAAGTTAATGGGTTTTATTTGAGGTATTGTCAAAGACTCCAGCCACCCTAGTCATAGATTGTTCTCTCTGCTACCACACGGTAAGCGGTACCGGAGCGCCAAGTCTAGGTCCAAGAGGCTTCTAAACAGCTTCTACCCCCAAGCCATAAGGCTCCTGAACAAATGCCTACCCAGACTATTCGCATTGCCCCTCCCCCCCCCCATCTCCACACCACTCTATGTTGTCATCTATGCATAGTCACTTTAATTAACTCTACCTACATGTACATACTACCTCAACTAACCGGTGCCCCGAACATTGACTCTGTACCGGTACCCCCCTGGAAATATTATTTTTTACTGCTGCTCTTTAATTACTTGTTACTTTCATCTCTTATTCTTATCCGTATTTTTTCAAAATGCACTGTCGGTTAGGGGCTCGTAAGCATTTCACTGTAAGGTCTACACCTGTTGTATTATGCGCATGTGGCTATTACATTTTTATTTGATTAAAATTCAGGGTGTTCCATGCCAATCCTGTATCCTATGTTGGTTATATGTTGATAACCAATAATTGACTAATGTTTTATGCTTCAGCAAATGCAGCATAAAACATAAAGCATCCAATTGATTGATGGGTCACATTAGCTTAGTGCAGAGGCCTGTAGTACTATATGGGTAAAATACGTCTAGAGCCCGCGGGAATCAAATCGTTGCGCACTATTACTGGCGCACAAACATTCAGCACCATGGACAGTACAAAATAAACAGCGAAGACTGATCGCGGTCTCAGCACCACAGCCGCTCTGCTCATAATAAGCAAATATTTAACATACTTAGCTGTGTAGGGCTGTGGCTGTACGAAGTCCTGCACAATAGACTGCAATGCGTTTTGCTATTGTACGGCCCACCTGGCTAACGTTAGCTAGGTTAGGAGTTAGGGTTTAGTGTTAAGTTTAGGAGGTAGCTAAAATGGTTAAGGTTAGGGGAAGAGTTAGCTAACATGCTAAGTAGCAAGTAGTTGAAAAGTTGCTAATTAGCTCAAATACTAAAATTGTCCGTGATGAGATTTGAACTCGCAACTTTTGGGTTGCTAGAAGGTCGCGTTATATACCCCCACCCATCCAGAACAGGGTGGGCCTTAAGTAACCATCGGTCTTGTATAACAATACCAATCTTACCATATCGTACTAATGGCTGTCCCAGATTTACATTTACTATGTTACATCTAGTCTATGAGACCAGGCTGAGATTCTTCAATGAAAGTGCTTCTTAGTCCAAGAAGAAGCCTAATCTGTGTCTGGGAAACCAGCCTATAGGAAATACATTTGAAGATTACTGCAATACTGTTCTCCCTGTAAGTATCCGCTCATACCATGCCCCACCACTAAAATAGTGGAGCCCCACAATAGAAAAAAATAAAGGTACCTAATGGGAAGACAGGGAGGATATTTATAGTCTGTCTCCCAAGTGGACAAATACCTATAGTGTGGAATTGTGATGCCCAAATTGACAGGCATTCCTTGTGTTGAACTATGTCCTCCCCATTCAAAATAATTACAGGAGTAATTCATCAGTCTTAAGGAATCCTAAACAATACTAACAACTCTAAGAAAAAAGATAATGATAAATGTTCATAAATTAAGATTTATTTGAACTCCTTCAGCAGTAGTTTCATTGTTCTATAACCAAAGGAAATCTTACATTATCAATGAACACCTTTAAAAATATATCCACCTCACCCCCGACAAAATTTAGAAACAACTCCAGCCCACCTCTAAAGAAAGCCGAATATGTATTCACCATTAGGGTATAAGCTTACATCTGTGTCCCTGCAACTTGTTCATTGGCTAGACTGTCCGTTACATCAACACAGACATGAGCACAGAATTCAAAGAAAAGCAGTCATTGAATGCAATGGGTCTTCTTAGGCAGGTGAAATGTTACAGAACTTTCAGGGAGAAATGAATGATATATCACAGCTATTATTTTCTGTCATATAGAATTAGGAATCATGTCAGCTCTATTCATTACATTTCTATCTGCAACATTCTGAATATTTCGCTTACTGACTACACCCACATAGAGCAGAACTATCAAGCTGGGAAGGTCAAAGTTGGGGCAATGGCTGTACAAAAAGTCTTTTAGGGATAGTCAGCATTAATATTATTAATTTGTCGTTGTCTTAGTCTATACACAGAATGTCCATGGTAAAACATGTTTTATTTCACATAAGGCTCAGAAACAAAATGGTTACCGACAGCCTACTATTATTTATAATGGTAAAGGAGGGGACGTTCGCTCTCTCTGGTTGTCCGAAGACCACTTCATCTTTGGAGCAAAAACCCAATCTGTCATCTGCTGACAGAGCAAACAACTGACCGTCCCCATGTTTGCAGAATTTCACAACACGCAGAGGTCCACAGCTGTATCAAGAGTATTTTCATAACATTGGTGTGATTTTACACAGTAGTGCTACTGTATTCAAGATCAGTCATCTCACTCAATTATTTTAAATATTTCAAATCAATAATTCTTAGGATCCTTTTGAACAACTCTTCTTTCATCAATGGTATTATGCTACCAATAACATGTTATAGTAACGCAAGTTAGTCATCACTAATGCACATTTCCATTCAATGAACCGGTGAGATCTGAACATGCCATCTTGCAGGGTTCATAGGTACATTACTTAAAATATAAGAAAAAATACCTTCTCTACATACTGAAAATAAACTCTTCTCTGCTGCTTTTGTTATGTGTACTTGAATAATTATTTGCAGTCATAAAGGAATACTTGCAGAGGGAGTACAGATCCATGTAGCTTCATAAGCTTTATGTATAATGAACAACAATATAAACCCAACATGTAAAGTGTTAGGTCCATGTTTCATGAGCTGAAATAAATGATCCCAGAATTGTTCCCTATGCACAAAAAGCTTGTTTCTCTCAAATGTTGTGCACAAATGTATTTACATCCCGGTTAGTGAGGATTTCTCCTTTGCCAAGATAATCCATACACCTGAGAGGTGTGGCATATCAAGAAGATGATTAAACAGCATGATCATTACACAGCTGCACCTTGTGTTGGGAATAACAAAAGGCCACTTAAATGTGCCATTTTGTCACATAACAATGCCACAGATGTCTCAAGTTAAGGGAACATGCTGACTGCAGGAATGTCCACCAGAGCTGTTGCCAGAGATTTAAATATTAATTTCTCTACCATAAGCCACCTCAAATGTAATTTTAGAGAATTTGGCTGTACTTCCAACCGGCCCTCACAACCGCAGACCATGTGTAACCACACACGTATGCCCAGGACCTCCACATCCGGCTTCTTCACATGTGGGAAGACCTGAGACTAGCCACCCAGACAGATGATGAAACTGAAGAGTATTTGTCAGTAATAAAGTCCTTTTGTGGGGAAAGAGTCATTCTGATTGGCTGGGCCTGGCTCCCCAGTGGGTGTGCTTATGTCCACCCAGGCCCACATTTCCCAGACAGGTGAAATCCATATATTAGGGCCTAATTTATTTATTTCAATTGACTGAGTTCCTTATATGAACTGTAACTCAGTAAACTGTTGAAATTGTCACATGAATATTTTTGTTCAGTATATAACTGCTTATTGATACTGGTCCGTTTGAATAGTCAAAAGACATGATTTTTCAACTGACTTGTTTTTTTTGTTCTTGTGGAAAGATGAATAAAAGTCAACACGAGAACTATATTCAAAAGGTAACTGTACAGCTACAGTGTGTGAAACGCACCACGACCAAGTCCAATTTCAGAACTTCCGTGCTTTGAGCCCAGTTCACTGCCACACCAGGTGTGCCACTGTCTTTAATACCTCTGTGCTTTCGAACAAACACTTCGTAACATTGGTAACAGCATGGTCAAATCAACATGGAAAGAAGTGGAACTAATTAAATCACTGTCCCAGCACGTGTCTGTTGCTTATGTAGTTCTGTCCTTGAGCTGTTCTTGTCTATTAATGTTCTGTATTATGTCATGTTTCATGTGGACCCCAGGAAGAGTAGCTGCTGCTATCGTAACAGCAAATAGGGATCCTGATAAATTACCAAAAAAAGGACTAATCTACAGTAAGACTTGTTCAGATGAGTTGGAGAGGATGGGAGACAGCGGGAGGCAGAGGTCGGCTTGGCTATCCTCCAAACCCTATTTCTCTAGTTCCTTCTTGCAGTCGCACGACTTTCCCTGCGTAGATCCGTAGTGTTATAGAATCTCCAGGTCGACGTGCCGTACCTCTGGGTTGCGTTGCTTTTGAGTGACAAAGAAACAGGATGCATTAGATATTCCACAAAAGTATTAAATGAATGGCAGCCATCAACTTGGATGACAATGTATAAGAGTACAGTATGCATTAGAGTTCATATTTGTGGTTTTGATCACCAACTAACAATTAATACAAGATGTCTCATGTGAAATATTGCTGAGCTGTACTTAACAAGCCCCACAAGCTGCAACAGTGTACTCAGGCCTGTTTGGTTCTGAATCCCTAACCCTTTCCCTGAACTGTGCACCTCCTTACCCTCCTTTATTAATGGATTGGTTCTTCATGAATTGATTCGATGTATGCATGTGCTCGAGGGAGTTCACAATATTTCTTACACCAATCCAGTACTTTTTAAATTCACAACGGGGATTGAACGTGTGCACACTGGGGGAGAATGGAACAGAGAATGGAACAGAGAATGGGAGTGTAGCTCCTCTCTACCTTGAGCTCTTTCTCCAGGCGGTCCACCTCGGCCCCCAGGGTGTCAATGATGTTCTCGCCATGCTTCAGCATAAAGTTCTCCAGCTCATCAGTGGTCTTCACCTGCTGGATGTCCTACAAGCCACAACAAAGACACACGACTAGATAATCATAGCTTGTGCTGTTACATTCAGGGAGTCGTGTCATTAAGCAATATTCATTCACTTTAAATAAAATAAAAGTATTAAATCAGTTTGAAACAAAGACTAATTTGCCCAGCCCCATCCCTTGGCTGTATACCAAAACAAGGGGAAGTGCTACTGTTTGGCTGAAAAACAAATCCCAGCTTTGAAAGGATTGTACAAAGGCTACCAATGCAGATCGTCAACCCTAGTAATCCAGGCATCCAACTTTCCAAAGCAGAAGGAAAGCTATGGTGAAAAACAGTCTCCTTAATGAAACACTTGTTAGCGTCAGCCTTACGTTGAGGATCTGTTCGATGTCCTGCTTCTCCAGGTAGGAACGGGTCACCACCCGCCCGTCAAAGTCCACCTCCGCCTTGAAGCGCACTTTACTCAGCCCCAGGTCTGTGGCCTTCACATCGTGGATCGCCCTGGTCACAGTAAAAGACAAAGTGGGGGTTAAATAGCACAATTTTTAAATTATTTTTTAATAGGGACCACAGGTGTAAATGAGCTAAGAAGCTAACTCTTGAGCAATATTTATTTTGTGCAAGGTCACTGACAAACCATAACATGAATACATTAAGAACATATCTGGGGCTGCATATATCAAGCATCTCAGAGTAGGAGTACAGATGTGGGATCAAGTCCCCCTCTGTCATTGCAATCTTATTAATTGTGATCTTAAAATCAGCTCTCTTTCTCTGGCCATGGCTCCAGCAGACCTGCTCTGACTTTTCAGCTTGTATTTACATAACGGCTAACTATTAACTTTAACAACTTCACACAAAGCAACAGTCTTGAATGATGCAGAGGTTGTTGTTTCTGCTCGCCACAAGTCTTTTGTGTCACACTCCTGATGGAAACACCACAACGCTAGAGCTGACAGTAAGGTAAAACACTGGCGGCCCACTGGTGTAGGGGTAAGTCTCAATGGAAAAGCACCAAGTGAGTCCACGGGGCAACTTCACAGCTTTACATAAAGCCCCATTGGCAAATTGGCAACACTTCCCTCCCGGACCTCCTGTACGGCAAAGCATGTACAAGTGCAATAAATACTTTATGATGGATGTATTGGAACAGCATGATCATGGACCATGGTTTCCCAAACTCAGTCCTGGGGCCTCCCAGGGGGTACGTTTTGGTTTTTGCCCTAGCAATACACAGCTGAATCAAATAATCAAAGCTTGATGAGGTGGTTATTTGAAAATCAGTGCTAGGGCAAAAACATGCACCCAGGGGAGTTTGTGAAACCCTGTCCTGGACTATAATGTCAGTGCTGAGAGCTGAGGCCTGGATCGTGTGGGGACCATGACAGAAGACGTTTTAGAAAGCTTTGAGGTTGAAAATTACAATTAGTAGGCCTACTTCTTATTGGTTGTCCTACCCTGTTTTAGTCTGTTTTTATTCCATTCAGTACTTTATGAACGCAACCCTGGTACAGGGACAGAGGCAAGGTCATAATGGAAAACTAAAATGAGCATTTCTCATCGAAAACGCCAGGTAGTCCCTACCTGCTTGCATTTAGTTTTGTGGTTAATAAACAACTGTGGGACAGGGGCCATGGAGGCCTGGTGGGGCCGCTCCAAGGTGAAGATTCCCCTAGGTATAGATCTATGATCAGCTTCCTCTCCCCTAAGCCAGATCAGCATCCTACAGGGCTACTGACCTGACGGCGGGGTCGTTCTCCAGGAACTCCGTGAGCTTCTGGACGTGCTCGGCCTGGATGGAGCGTCCCAGCAGGGCCTCAGTGTTGGTGTAGATGAGGAAGGCGGACACAGCCCCCAGGAGGGTTCCCACACCCAGAGAGCCCAGGCTATCGTACAGTGGGTTACCTGGCACGATGAGAAAAGAAACAAATATATATAAAAAATATTTTAAAAAGAGAGAGTTGGTCTATGTCCCAAATGGTACCCTATACAGTGTTGCGGTCTGACTATGGACGCGTTCCAGGTCATCTTTACTGCATTTAAAGGCTACATAGGATGTTAGTACTATGTACAGATTTCAGACTCAGAATACACAGCATTGGTTTACTGGTAATATAAAGTCTGACTGTCCAGAGTTCAGACAGCTGGGTAACTGGTGACCTCAAGTTGTACAAAGTTGTCCTACTGGAAATGACATATGTGAGCGCCTGTATGAGTGGGGAATGTATGCGTGGGGGAATGAATAGGGTCTCTGAGTAGGTGTGTGTACCTGTGAGCGAGGTGAGACCCATGCAGCTTGAGGCCATGATCACTCCCAGTACGGCAGCAGAGTCTTCCAGCAGCACCACGTTAGTGCTGGGGTCTCGGCTCTGCATCACTGCACATCAAAACATACTGCCTTACTTATCACAACAATAACTACTGATGCACATACAGCCAAATCATTCAAGGGTTTATTTTTTACATTGTAGAATAATAGTGAAGACATCAAAACTAGAGGTCGACCGATTAATCGGAATGGCCGATTAATTAGGGCCGATTTCAAGTTTTCATAACAATCGGAAATCATTATTTTTGGGCGCCGATTTGCCGATTAAATTTTTATTTATTTATATATACACCTTTATTTAACTAGTCCAACGCAGTAACGACCTGCCTCTCTCGTTGCACTCCACAAGGAGACTGCCTGTTACGCGAATGCAGTAAGCCAAGGTAAGTTGCTAGCTAGCATTAAGCCTCTTATAAAAAACGATCAATCATAATCACTAGTTAACTACACATGGGTGATGATATTACTAGATATTATCTAGCGTGTCCTGCATTGCATATAATCTCACTGAGCATACAAGTATCTGACTGAGCGGTGGTAGGCAGAAGCAGGCGCGTAAACATTCATTCAAACAGCACTTTGTTGCGTTTTGCCAGCAGCTCTTCGTTGTGCGTCAAGCATTGCGCTGTTTATGAGTTCAAGCCTATCAACTCCCGAGATGAGGCTCGTGTAACCGAAGTGAAATGGCAAGCTAGTTAGCGCACGCTAATTGTCATTGTGTTTCTGGTTCGAGCCCAGGGAGGAGTGAGGAGAGGGACGGAAGCTATACTGTTACACTGGCAATACTAAAGTGCCTATAAGAACATCCAATTCTTACATAGCACATATTGCACTTTTACTTTCTTCTCCAACACTTTGTTTTTGCATTATTTAAACCAAATTGAACATATTTTATTATTTACTTGAGGCTAAAATGATTTTATTGATGTATTAAGTTAAGTGTTCATTCAGTATTGTAATTGTCATTTTTACAAATGCATAAAATAAATAGAGGGGGAAAAAAGTGGCCGATTAAATCGGTATCGGCCTTTTTGGTCCTCCAATAAATCGGTATCGGTGTTAAAATCATTATCGGTCGACCTCTAATCAAAACTATGAAATAACACACGGAATCATGTACAGTCGTGGACAAAAGTTTTGAGAATGACACAAATATGAATTTTCTAAGTCTGCTGCCTTAGATTGTATGACCAGCAATTTGCATATACTCCAGAATGTTATGAAAAATGATCAGATGAATTGCAAAGTCCCTCTTTGCCATGCAAATGAACTGAATCCCCCAAAGCATTTCCACTGCATTTCAGCCCTGCCACAAAAGGACCAGCTGACATAATGTCAGTGATTCTCTCGTTAACACAGGTGTGAGTGTTGACGAGGACAAGGCTGGAGATCACTCGGTCATGCTGATTGAGTTTGAATAACAGACCGGAAGCTTCAAAAGGAGGGTGGTGCTTGGAATCATTGTTCTTCAAAACCCCACATATTCAGACAAATTCCAAGCATTGGTTATACAAGAATGGGCTGCCATCAGTCAGGATGTGGCCCAGAAGTTAATTGACAGCATGCCAGGGCAGATTGCAGAAGTCTTGAAAAAAAGGGTCAACACTGCAAATATTGACTCTTTGCATCACCTTCATGTAATTGTCAATAAAAGACTGACACTTATGAAATGCTTGTAATTATACATCAGTATTCCATAGTAACAGCTGACAAAAATATCTAAAGACACTGAAGCAGCAAACTTTGTGGAAATTAATATTTGTGTCATTCTCAAAACTTTGTCACGACTGTACGTAGTAACCAAAAAAAAGTGTTAAACAAATCAAAATATATTTTATATTCTTCAAAGTAGCCACCCTTTGCCTTGACAGCTTTACACACTCATGGCTTTCTCTCAACCATCTTCACCTGGAATACTTTACCAACAGTCTTGGAGTTCTCACATATGCTGAATACTTGTTGGCTGCTTTTCCTTCACTCTGCGGTCCAACTCATCCCAAACCATCTCAATTGGGTTGAGGTTAGGTGATTGTGGAGGCCAGAGCATCTGATGCAGCACTCGACTCCTTCTTAGTCAAATAGCCCTTACACAGCCTGAAGGTCTGTTTGGTCATTATCCTGTTGAAAAACAAATGATGGTCCCACTAAGCGCAAACCAGAGGGGGTGGAGTATCGCTGTGGTTGCCATGCTGGTTAAGTGTGCCTTGAATTCTAAATAAATCCCAGACTGTTACCATCACACCTCCATGCTTCACGGTGGGAACCACACCGTGAACCCCACAGATCATTCATTCACCTACTCTGCGTCTCACAAAGACATGGTGGTTGGAACCAAAAATCTCAAATTTGGACTCATTCCAAAGGACTGATTTCCACCGATCGAATGTCCATTGCTCGTGTTTCTTTTCCCAAGCAAGTCTTCTTATTGGTGTCCTTTAGTGGTTTCTTTGTAGTAATTCAACCATGAAGACACAATTTACACAGTCTCCTCTGAACAGTTGAGTCTTACTTGAAGCATTCATTTGGGCTGCAATCTGAGGTGCAGTTAACTCTAATGAACATATCCTCTGCAGCAGAGGTAATTCTGGGACTTCCTTTCCTGTGGCGGTCCTCATGAGAACCAGTTTCATCATAGTGCTTGATGGTTAACTACACTTAAAGAAACTTTCAAAGTTCTTGACATTTTCTGGATTGATGGACCATGAGCAGTAGATAATTTAAAAAAGCATTGTCCCTGCCCCCGTTTCAGTGAAAAGCTGAGGGTTGGGGCTGGAGTAATGTAACCAATCAAATTCGTAGACAGCCATGAATGCAAGGACTGACCATCCATGATAATCCAATTATAGTTTAAACCATGTTGAGGGAATACAGTGTTTCTTACATTTATTTTGTGTAAAAATGTTTGGAGTAAACAAGCTTTCGGGTTCTGGTGGGGTATGACAGTTGAAAGAAGCTCATGAGGCATTTAGAAGTTATATTCTTCATGAATCAATGGGTATATATTTATAAGTCCAAAAATGGATGTGGCAACTGCTGGTTGCCCCTTTAATGTTAGGGGTCATGTAAGAACTCTGGGTAGATTAGCATTTGGGTGATACTCAAGTCATTGATGCATACATCAAATAAAAAGGTAACAAAACACATTAATATTGTACAAACCATATTCGTAGAAAGACACTCCTTGCTGGCCAGCACTCTTTTTGATCTCATTGATGGCCACTAGCAGTGTTGCTGAGATGGGAGGGAGGGAGAAGAAATATTACTGTCATGGGTTCCATAGAACAGTCACAGTGCACCTTCCCAGTCAACACATATAGTGCATTACATCCATTATAAATAAATATACACATCAGGGACCATCAAGCATCTCAGAGTAGGGCCTCCCGGGTGGCGCAGTGGTCTAGGGCACTGTATCGCAGCGCTAGCTGTGCCACCAGAGACTCTGGGTTTGCGCCCAGGCTCTGTCGCAGCCGGCCGCGACCGGGAGGTCCGTGGGGCGACGCACAATTGGCCTAGTGTCGTCCGGGTTAGGGAGGGTTTGGCCGGTAGGGATATTGTCTCATCGAGCACCAGCGACTCCTGTGGCAGGCCGGGCGCAGTGCACGCTAACCAAGGTCACCAGGTTTCCTCCGACACATTGTTGCGGCTGGCTTCTAGGTTGGATGCGCTCTGTGTTAAGAAGCAGTGCGGCTTCGACCTTGATCTCTCCGGAGCCCGTACGGGAGTTGTAGCGATGAGACAAGATAGTAATTTCTAACCACGAAATTGGGTAAAAAAAATTGGGTAAAATATATTTAAAAAATAAAAAGCATCTCAGAGTAGGAGTGTTGATCTAAGATCAGCCCCCCCATCCAGATGATCTTATTCTTTGTGATCTAAAAGACAAAAACTGAACCCAAGTCAGCAATCCTACTCGGAGATGCTTGCTAGCCCGCATTGGATGTAATGCAGTAGATGTGTTGAATGGGAAGGTGCACTGCAATTCTACACTTGTTAAATATGGCGCCAGAGGGTGATGGTAACATCAGATCATAACCTACCTCCTTCTGAAACCAGAGATCCTGCCAAGATACAATAAGCCTGCAAGAGACAAACACAAACCAACTATTAAGAGGGACGGTGCCCCAAAATCACAGTCCATTATAGTGACTCAGTAAGACTATGTGAATGTTTGATATAGAGTACATAGCAATCGGATTGTGCAGAATCACTGTACACATTTTGCACCCCAAACAGCCACTTATTTATGTGTGATGAAGATTAGCGATTCTGCACATGGCCATGCCCAAAGTGATCCCTCAGCCGAGGTAACAATAAGGCCACCACTCACCCAAAGCAAAGACTCGATTGGCTGTGGGTGCAGCAGTCCCATGATGCCATGGTACCAGGAGAGACCCGCCCCCATCATGAAGATACCTACGCCACTGATGAGAGAGGCGATGTAGCGCATGTTTGAGAAACCGTACCTTAAATCAGGGAAGAAAAACAGAGTTTGTTTTATATCTGCACTCAACCCCCTCCGGAAGACATACACCACAGATGCGTTGAAGCAGAGGGTGAACCGAGACAGTAACACCATAAGTATAATTAACGGTAGTGTGCTCCTCACGGGTGGACAGCGTCAGGGTTGCGGACAGACTGGCTGATGCCGATTGCAAGAAGAGCCTGCAGGAGAGAGTGATAGGTGTTAACAGAACCTGCTGCCTTTCCACAATATACTGTATAGAAAACCGTTTACGATGACTATGATACATTTCAACTAACCATGGCTACTGGCGTTATCTACGGCAAACAGAGATGGGACCAATTATATTAATAAATCATTCTAACTCATCCCTAATTGCAATATAAGGGCATGTGACGACATGTGAACTTCTTGGTAGCCAGTGGATGGCGGGTGCATCCCAACAATATCTCCTTTCTCCTGGAGTGTGCACTTGTACACTACTCCCCACACATCTGAAAGCAGTGGATTGACTGAGGCATGGGATTGTGAGAAGTTTCTACAATATTTCCAATACCAGACATTTCCTTTCAAATCAGCGAAGTGACCAAATGCACCCTGTGGGAAGGGGAGATAATTTGGACATAGCCACTGTATCTGACCTGGTTGCAGGTGTCAGCCAGGGAGTGAATGGCCTCTGAGAACATGCTGGCTGATCCAGTGTACACCCAAGCCAGGAGCTTGAAGAAGAAATTCAGTCCATTACTGAGGGCAGAGAAAAACAAAAATCAACCTTACAACGTATAAACATCAAGAAAATAATAGTTCTCAAACAGGGCAGCTAAAGGTTCACCCTGTCTTATAAACCTGCAATATAATTCAAAGGGTGGTTGCCAGTGTTTGTAACATTTTTTGTTCAACTACCTTTTCTTTGCATGATCGAGCATATTTTCCAACTGAATGTATCAATGCGTTTGATAGTGGCTGTATGCAGACAGAGTTAAAGCTAGAATTCTTAATTGAAATGATAAAGCAGTCACTCTGCCCGTTTCAGTAAAAAGCTGAGGGATGAGCCTGGAGAAATGTAACCACTGAAATTCAGACCGAGCTATGGATGCAAGGACTGACCACCCATGATATCACAATAATAGTTTTAACCATGTTGTGAGGTTATACAGTGCGTTTACATTTACAAACATTGGAGTAAAACCAGGTAGTATTTTGGGTTCTGAAGGGGTAAAAACAGTTGAACTAAACTCATGAGGCATTTAAAGCAAAGTATATTCTTCAAGAATCAAATGGGCATAATTAATTAATTTCCAAGTTTAAAAAAAAATTGATGTAGAAACTGCAGATTGCCCCTTTAAGACCCATACCGTGTCTTGTAAATGAATTACGCCAACTCCTGTACTTCCTGCCTGACATGGGGGTCAATGTGAACAGACCTAGTGGAGTCCCTCATGTGACTGCTAACTCAATAGCCCAACAGTGTCTGGTGTAAGAACCTACCCCTGAACAACTTGTACTTTACTTACATTTGAATCCCTGGATGAAGAAATTGAATTTGTAACTACATTAAAACAATTATGGCATGCATAAGAATAATAAGCCATTTCTGTGTTGTTTTTATGAGTTTTCATGACTCAACGTCACAGTAGGGTAAAAAACAAAACAGAGTAATGATACTATGCCGGGAGGGGAAAACAGACGAGGGAAAGGAGACTTACATGCATATGGCCACCATCACCACCTTCCCCGGCCCTTGTGAAAATGTTGCCCTCTTGCTGCCTGATCGGGGCTACATGACATGAGAAGAAGGGAGATCAAGCCTACTGGAGACATTTCACCTATATCAGACTTATTCTAGGAAAAACACTCAGGTCAATTCCATTTTAATTCAATTCTGAAAAAAAACAAAAAAAAAACATTTTTTTTAAATCAAATTCACTTTTGAAATCTAGGTTAATGTAGAATTGACCCTTTCAGCTAAATGGTACAAAAAAAAAAGTAATCAAGACATATTAATGCAAAAACACATCTTTCGTTTTACCATAAGAGCCCTTCATACAGGCTACAGTTGCCAGCTAAATCAAAGTTAACATATTTAGATGATATTCTAGCACACAAAAAATAAGCACATTATAGAATGCACCATCACATGCTAGGGGGGGTGCAGTATTTTCCTGTAAAGGAGTCCGGCACTGTGTCAATGACAGTCGGTGTGAATGACATTGTCATGTAATGCAGTGATAAAGGGCTTTGTGGATTAAATAACCCCACACAGGGTCAAAGGTCACGTGAAGGACATTGACAGCTCTGGTTTTGGGTAGCGGCCAGCAGGACATGTAACTACTGTACTGTGGCCATTTCTCTGTCTATCATACGCAGTCTGGTCAAGAGATCCTGGCTGTACATCCATTTAGTTGTGGCTAGTATAGCTAAAAAAAATAACATGGCTAATATAGTAGAAATTGTGGATAGTTGCATTTCTATCCTCAAGATATCTTGGTAGATCTACACAAATGACCACCAGAACATTTCTGGTCAAAGTGTGTAATATGGATACATTTGCTCTTTTAATATTAGCTAAGCTTGAGGGCATTTCATAGGGAACATCACCACACTGCTTCAGGTCACATAGGGCCAAAACTCACCTTAGTGTTTCCCCAGAAATCTTTGTACTCCTTTAGCAACTGCTGATTCCGGAAAATATCTGAATGACACAATAAAAAGGGGTGAGGAGACCTCAAACAGACAGTGTGCAAGCTTGTAGGAAACACACTCAGTGATTCCTCTCAACACTAAAGAACCAGGCAGCCATCTGAGCTTAAGCCCAGGTCATATTCATTAAGGGATGCAATTGTAAATGGGACAGAAAACTTAGTGAGCCTTCTCGCCCCTCCCCGTTTCAAGTCAGTTTCCTTCAATCTGTTGCCTAATGAATACAACCCATTAGAGACTAGGCAGGGTTACAAAAATAAAACAAAGCATATCATAACAGCGCAAGTCTATACATCCTTCCGATTAATGTACAGTTAAGTCACAGAATGTGTTTGCAGGATGGAGGACACCTACTCTCTTCGTACTCTCTCTCCTCCACTTTCCTTAGTTTCCGCTCTCTGTCAAGGGCTTCAGGACTTCCCCACACATCTAGAGCTCTGGAAGTCAGATTAAAAGAACTGCTTGATGGAAAGCTTTCGTATTGTATACAATATGGTCTACCTAATAGCATCACATTGGCATAAGGTTGCCAATGTGCTGGTCAACTGTAAAGTGCATGATTCCAACACTTGATATCTATTTTGGTGCTGCCAACACTTGCTTTTTAATGACATGATTTTATGAGTAGTAAGGAATGTAAAATGTACTAACTTGACTTCCACGTCTGATCGCAGGAATACAGTGAAAGCCTCGGTGTCGTCGTGGGGGCTGCGTCGACGGATCTTTCTTAGCTGCACCAGGTCACTGAGGTCACACGAGAGAGAGAGACGGACAGACTAACAGTCAGTGGGCTGAGTATATTAAGAGTATTTGCATCAATGACTGAGTCACGGGCATGTTAATGTCCCATAATGTGATAATCTCAACAGTGTGTTTCCCATTAGCTAAGTGGACACTTGTAATGCTAAGCAGCACTGGTATGCCTGGAATACACTGGTTACAGAAAAGGATGTCTACAACTTCCTTCAATGTGTACATTACCAAAGCACAAACAGAAAACATTCAAGATAACAATCCTTTTGCCTTGATTGACTTGCCCTGTATCCAGTCATGCTTCAAGGTCTCAATTCACAGTTGTAGAGGGTTTACCTTGGCTTGAGACAGAACTCGTTCATAGCTCTCACTGCAGTGATAAAGTTGTTCTGGGTGTACTTGGATCCATAGTCCCTCTTCTTAAGGACAGCCCGCACTTTCACTTGAATTGTCTCCATTTTTGTCAGACCTTGTGGGGTTACTGAACCTGAGATAAAAGAAAAATATATTATATAACAGTGGCGATGAATTTCCCAATTAAAATAGAGTAGGGTGTATTTATTAGTGGCACAGTAGCAAAATGTTTTATCAACAGGTGGAAACAAGTTTGCTTCCATTTGGTTTTTAGTGAACACACCCATGTAAGAATTGCCAACACAGGACAAACAGTGGCTCTTACCTGGGGAGTCTGAATAGGCTTGTGCTGCCCCAGCCAGCACCTTCTCCGTAGTAGGTGGTCCTTGTGTTGGAGGAGAGGGGCCATCCTTATTGCTGCCTGAGGTACAATAGTACTGGACCTGGCCTGTTGCTAGAGAGGCTACACGGAAGTCATGGCTGAACCACAGATTGTGCATCCCTACCTTGTGCCACCCTGTAGGGAAATGTGTGCATGTGTTAACTATAACATGTTTATTCCATAGGCCCACAACACACACACTTAGAGTTGACAAAGAGTGTGATGCATAAAACAGTGCATTGACTTGAACATGTGAGCCTCACCGTGGCATGGTCGGGCAACCCTGGGGATTCGTTGTGACAGTGGGGCTCTTTGCTGCAGGTAGACCCTGCAGAGGACTTGCCATGGTCTCTGTGCCAGGCCGGTGAACATCCTCGCCGTTGCGGGGCTTCGTATAGCAATGCTGGAACTTGCTGTTTGAGTGATCACAAGACAGCAGTCAGTGAGCATCGGTTGAGAGCGCCCAAACAACTGGCATCACACATATCGTTAGCTAGCTAATTTCATAGCCATATACGTTGGGTTAAAATGATAAAAACCGACTCTCCTCCCAAAGAGATCATGATATAACTACCATCTAGAATACTCACTGGACCTGGCTGTAACGTTAGTTAGCTAATACCGCCTAATTTCCCGACTCAGATCAGCTAGCTACAATAACAGTAACACAGTTCCAAATGATCTGACCGGCTAGTAAAGCTAGTTAGCTAGTTCTTGGCTAGCTAGGTTAACAGGCAGAAGTTCAAATGACACACAACTTGACATTGCATTGACAGCGTCTTATACGGCAGTACTATCAATTCATAAAAACGGATGGATACTTCGCAGTCTGCTCGCTAACTCGATCTTGGCAAGCCAGATAAAGCCAGCCAGTGCCATCGTCGGACGCCGGTGCGACACCACCAAACAGGTTTGGAAAAACTAGCTAGCTAGCTAGCTAAAGTAAAGCGTCTTCCTACGTATACATTGCACGTTTTTTTTGGTTGTCAGAAAGTCGGTCAATACATGTTGATTTATTTCAGGACGGCCTTACCTTGTTGTGTTACATTTGCTCCGCATATCTCAGATCATTTTGAGTTCCGTGCACCTGTTAGCTACTGACACAAAGGTCGCGTCCACTGCTCAAACGTTGGACGTATTAACCGATGGTTGCGTTCTACGTCATCGACGGTGTCATCGACTGACAGATTGCTATGAGGCGAGATCGAAATTGGCGAGAAAAATGGGGTAAAATACAACAGCAAAAATGATGTGCTTAGCTGATACGTTAAATACCTATCCAGACTTTGCATGATCTGGCAGGCGTCAGCAACGCCTGGGCAACACACAAAAGTAGAGTGACGCTACTCTCGTAGCGAAATTGTAGTTGCCTGATATCGCGATGATTTTTAAATTAATTTAACTGGGCAAGTCAGTTAAAAGAACAAATTCTCATTTACAATG
Source organism: Oncorhynchus tshawytscha (assembly GCF_018296145.1). NCBI lineage: Eukaryota > Metazoa > Chordata > Actinopteri > Salmoniformes > Salmonidae > Oncorhynchus > Oncorhynchus tshawytscha. Next base: position 23,867,727 of record NC_056449.1, read on the forward strand.
AAGGCCTACACCGGCCAAACCCGGACAAGGCTGAGCCAACTGTGCGCCGCCCTATGGAACTCCCAATCACGGCCAGTTGTGATACAGCCTGGAATCGAACCAGTGTGTCTGTAGTGACGCCTCAACCACTGAGATGCAGTGCCCTGGACCGATGCGCCACTCGGGAGCCCAAATGTGTTACAATCGCGCTATCCTGTGTATGTAACAATAAACAAATAAATAAATAATGATGTAACTATCAAATAATCTACCCAGGGCCTAAAATGCTGGTAGATTGACGATACCACCAGCCACGTTGGTGGGTGGTCAGGGGTTCACAGTGAAAGCATTTCACTCGCATTTGTGAATAAAACAAATAGTAAAGTATGCTTACATTTTTTGTGAAAAATATTTCTGACGTTATGTTTCATAGTTGGTAAATTCATCTCAGAGTCAAAGAACTACAAATCCCATTCCACCTCGTCCTGCAACACTGCCTTGTAGGGGTCTGTGCGTACAAACAGCTGAGTGGGTGAAATAGGCATTCAAGTTGGTCTAATTTACTTGAAACGAAAGTCTACTGAAGTAAGACTTTGTGCTTGTGTTTCTTGGTTATTTCCATTGTTTTGTTCACAAGATAGATTGTTCAACGTTCGAAATTCAACTGCTAGGAAAGAGAAATTAACGCTTCCGCTAGTAGATCTAGCTGGTCTGTCATAATATAAAAGAGGCAGTAGATCTAGCTGGTCTGTCATAATATAAATGAGACAGTTGTTCTAGCTGGTCTGTTATGATATAAAAGAGGCAGTAGATCTAGCTCATGGGTGGCAAACTCTGGCCAGTGGGCCAAATTTGGCCCACGGGGTAATTATATTTGGCCCGCGAGACAATACCAAATTACTACTAGAGCTGGCCCGCGGGTATTATACAGCGCATTCACCACTAATACTACGAATCCCATAATGCTCTGCTGTTTTCGCGCGCCAATCAGGACAGGACCCAGAAACGCTCTCTCCTCTGTGACAGTAGTCATAGCAACATAGACGCTACAACTGTCAGCGAGCTAACCCTTCCCAAAAATGGCGAAAAGAAAGGCAGAAAACAGGAGCTTTCTGGACAAGTGGGAGGCAGAATATCTGTTTACATATGTAAAAGACAAACATGTTTGTCTTGTTTGTGGAGTCAACGTGGCTGTAAGTAAGGAGTACAACATTAGACGACACTATGAAACGAAACACCATGACAAATACAAGGACCTGGACATGACTCAAAGGAGCCAGAAAGTAGAGGAGATGAAAAGAAGTTTGGTTTCACAACAGAATATGTTTAAAAAAGCCACATCACAAAGCGAGGCTGCTGTAAAGGCTAGTTATATAGTGGCAGCAGAGATCGCAAAATCAGCCCGGCCCTTTAATGAGGGAGAGTTCATGATGAAAAGTGCATGATGAAGGTTTGTGACCTCGTATGCCCAGAGAAAAAACAAGCATTTTCAAACGTGAGCCTGAGCAGGAACACAGTAGCTGATCGCACATGTGATCTTGCCACCAATCTGTATGACCAGCTGTATGACCAGCTGATGGAAAAGGGAAAAGATTTTGTTGCGTTCTCCCTCGCTGTGGATGAGAGCTGCGACGCATCTGATACTGCTCAGCTGTCAGTCTTCATCCGTGGAGTGGACTCAAATCTGTGTGTTACGGAGGAGCTATTAGGATTCAAATCAATGCATGGCACAACCACAGGAAAGGAAATCTTTGAGGAGGTTTCCAAATGTGTAACTGAAATAAAAGCTGCCGTGGGATAAACTCGTTGGATTAACGACAGATGGTGCGCCAGCGATGTGCGGTAAAAAGAGTGGACTGGTGGGCATGGTTCGGGAGAAGATGCGGGAAGAGAACTGTGCAGGTGAGCTAACTGTTTACCACTGCATCATACATCAGGAAGCACTGTGTGCCAAAGCCCTAAAGATGGAACATGTTATGACCACAGTAACACAGGTAGTTAACTTTATAAGAGCCAAAGGTCTAAATCACCGCCAGTTTAAATCTTTTCTGGAGGAGTGTGGTTCGGAATACGCAGACGTGCCTTATCACACAGAGGTGAGATGGCTAAGCAGAGGAAAAGTACTGAACAGATGTTTCGAGCTGCGTGAGGAAATATGTCAATTCCTGGAAACCAAAGGGAAGGATACAGCAGAGCTCCGGGAGCAAAAGTTCCTGTGTGAGCTGGCCTTTCTCTGTGACATCTCGAGCCATCTCGATGCGCTGAACCTGCAGCTTCAGGGGCGGGGGCGCATCATCACAGACATGTACGCTGCAGTGAGGGCCTTCAAAACTAAACTGTGCCTATGGGAGAATCAGATGCTGCAAGGAAACCCTTGCCATTTTCCCTGCTGCCAATCCATAAAAGCGCAGATCTCTACCGCCGTGTTCCCATGCGCACAGTTTGCTGAAAAACTCAGTGTTCTCGCTGCTGAGTTTAGCCGGCGATTTGCCGACTTCGATGCCCAGAAATGCAAGTTTGAACTGCTTAGTAATCCCTTCGCAGTTGATGTGGAAAATGCACCAACCAACATCCAAATGGAGCTGATTGAACTCCAGTGCAACGACACGCTGAAGTCAAAGTATGATGCTGTGGGCGCCGCACAGTTTCCACGGTTCATCCCTGACACAATGCCTCAGCTCCGAACCCAAGCTGCTCAGATGCTCTCCATGTTCGGCAGCACTTATCTATGCGAGCAACTTTTCTCCTCGATGAAGATGACCAAAACAACTCACAGGAGACGTCTGACTGATGAACATCTTCGCTCGATACTGAGGATTTCTTCAGCTCAGAGCTTGAGCCCAGATATCGATGAACTAGCATCCAAGAAGAGATGCCAGGTATCTGGCTTGGGCACATCAGATTAGACCAGTGTGCAATAATTAACGTTTTCTTTATGCACTTTTTCTTGCTACAAGGCATGGGCTTGAATGGTTGATTGATTTATTATTATTTTATTTGTAAAATTATTAGCCAGTGGAAAAAGTTTATTTTGGTATTTAAATCAGAAGGCTGCAAATAGAAAAGAGGCATACAATTTTTATTTAAATTTTATTTATTTAATAAATGAATGCCATTGATGTGTTTTTTCATTTGAAATTCGATTTTGCATGTCTCCACTATTAAATTATATATTGTATGGTAATAAGCGATGCTTGTTCCATATTCAATGTTAAAGCAAAACTTGTTTGGGTCCATATTAAAAGGTTAATTTGTTCAATGTTGGCCCGTGACTTTGTTCAGGTTTTACATTTTGGCCCACTGGGTATTTGAGTTTGACACCCCTGATCTAGCTGGTCTATCATAATATAATTGAGGCAGTAGATCTAGCTGGTCTGTCAAAATATTAATGAGAAAGTAGATCTAGCTGGTCTTTCGTAGTATAATTGAGACAGTAGATATAGCTGGTCTGCAATAATATGAATGAGACAGTAGATCTAGCTGGTCTGCCATAATATGAATGAGACAGTAGATCTAGCTGGTCTGTCAAATTAAATAGAGACAGTAGAAGTAGCTGGTAAGTCATAATATAATAGAGACAGTATTTCAAGCTGGTCTTTTGTTATATAATTGAGACCTTAGATATAGTTGGTCTGTCATAATATAATTGAGAGAGTAGATCTAGCTGGTCTGCCATAGTTTTATTGAGACAGTAGTTCTAGCTGGTCTGTCATAATATAAAAGGAAGTAGATCTAGCCGGTCTGTCATAATATAATTGAGGGAGCAGATCTATCTGGTCTGTCATAATATAAATGAGACAGTAGATCTAGCTGGTCTGTCACAATATAAAAGAGACAGTAGATCTAGCTGGTCCGTCATAATTTAATAGAGACAGTAGATCTAGCTGGTCTGTCATAATTTAATAGAGACAGTAGATCTAGCTGGTCTGTGATAATATAAATGAGACAGTAGATGTAGCTGGTCTGTCATTATATAGTAGAGATAGTAAATCTAGCTGGTCTGTCAAAATATACTAAAGACAGTAAATCTAGCTGGTCTGTCAAAATATAATAGAGACAGTAGATCTAGTTGGTCTGCCATAATATAATTGAGACAGTAGACCTAGCTGGTCTGTCATAATATAATAGAGACAGTGGAACAAGCTGGTCTGTCATAATATAATGGAGACAGTAGATCTAGCTGGTGTGTCATAATATAATAGAGACAGTAGCTCTAGCTGGTCTGCTATAATATAATAGAGACAGTAGATCTAGTTGGTCTGTCAGAATTTAATAGAGACAGTAGTTCTAGCTGGTCTGCTATAATATAATAGAGACAGTAGATCTAGTTGGTCTGTCAGAATTTAATAGAGACAGTAGTTCTAGCTGGTCTGCTATAATATAATTGAGACAGTAGATCTAGCTGGTCTGTCATAATATAAAATATTCAGTAGGTCTAGCTGGTCTGTCATAATATAATAGAGAGAGTAGATCTTTCTGGTGTGCCATAATATAATTGAGAGAGTAGATCTGGCATGTCTATCATAATAAATTAGAGGCTGTAGATGTAGCTGGTCTGTCATAATACAATAGAGACAGTAGTTCTAGCTGGTCTGTCATAATATAAAAGAGGCAGTAGATCTAGCTGGTCAGTCATAATTTAATTGAGGCAAAAAATGTAGCTGGTCTGTCATTACATAGTAGAGACAGTAAATCTAGCTGGTCTGTCAAAATACACTAGAGACAGTAAATCCAGCTGGTCTTTCATAATGTATATGAGAGAGTAGATCTAGCTGGTCTGCCATAATATAATTGAGACAGTAGATCTAGCTGCTCTATTATATAAAAGAGGCAGTAGATCTAGCTGGTCTGTCATAAATTAGTAGAGAAAGTAGATGTAGCTGGTCTGTGATAATATTATAGAGAAAATAGATGTAGCTGATCTGTCATAAAATAATTGAGACAGTAGATCTAGCTGGTCTGTCATAATATAATAGAGACAGTAGATCTAGCTGGTCTGTCATAATATAATAGAGACAGTACATATAGCTGGTCTGTCATAATATAATTGAGACAGTAGATCTAGCTGGTCTGTCATAATATAATAGAGACAGTAGATCTTGCTGGTGTGTCATAATAAAATAGAGACAGTAGTTCTAGCTGGTCTGTCATAATATAATAGAGACAGTACATCTAGCTGGTCTGACAGAATTTAATAGAGACAGTAGTTCTAGCTGGTCTGTCTTAATATCTACTGTCTACGCTCAGACACAAGAGGTATGTGGCAGGGTCTACAGTCAATCACGGATTACAAAAAGAAAACCAGCCCCGTCACTAACCAGGATGTCTTGCTCCCAGGCAGACTAAATAACTTTTTTGCCCGCTTTGAGGACAATACAGTGCCACTGACACGGCCTGCAACCAAAACATGCGGCTTCTCCTTCACTGCAGCCGAGGTGAGTAAAACATTTAAACGTGTTAACCCTCGCAGGGCTGCAGGCCCAGACGGCATCCCCAGCCGCGCCCTCAGAGTATGCGCAGACCAGCTGGGCAGTGTGTTTACGGACATATTCAATCAATCCCTGTCCCAGTCTGCTGTTCCCACATGCTTCAAGAGGGCCACCATTGTTCCTGTTCCCAAGAAAGCTAAGGTAACTGAGCTAAACGACTACCGCCCCGTAGCACTCACTTCCGTCATCATGAAGTGCTTTGACAGACTAGTCAAGGACCATATCACCTCCACCCTACCTGACACCCTAGACCCACTCCAATTTGCTTACCGCCCAAATAGGTCCACAGACGATGCAATCTCAACCACACTGCACACTGTCCTAACCCATCTGGACAAGAGGAATACCTATGTGAGAATGCTGTTCATCGACTACAGCTCGGCATTTAACACCATAGTACCCTCCAAGCTCGTCATCAAGCTCAAGACCCTGGGTCTCGACCCCGCCCTGTGCAACTGGGTACTGGACTTCCTGACGGGCTGCCCCCAGGTGGTGAGGGTAGGCAACAACATCTCCACCCCGCTGATCCTCAACACTGGGGCCCCACAAGGGTGCGTTCTGAGCCCTCTCCTGTACTCCCTGTTCACCCACAACTGCGTGGCCACGCACGCCTCCAACTCAATCATCAAGTTTGCGGACGACACAACAGTGGTAGGCTTGATTACCAACAACGACGAGACGGCTTACAGGGAGGAGGTGAGGGCCCTCGGAGTGTGGTGTCAGGAAAATAACCTCACACTCAACGTCAACAAAACAAAGGAGATGATTGTGGACTTCAGGAAACAGCAGAGGGAACACCCCCCTATCCACATCGATGGAACAGTAGTCTTCAACCTCAGGAGGCTGAAAAAATGTTGCTTGTCACCAAAAGCACTCACAAACTTCTACAGATGCACAATCAAGAGCATCCTGGCGGGCTGTATCACCGCCTGATACGGCAACTGCTCCGCCTACAACCGTAAGGCTCTCCAGAGGGTAGTGAGGTCTGCACAACGCATCACCGGGGGCAAACTACCTGCCCTCCAGGACACCTACACCACCCGATGTTACAGGAAGGCCATAAAGATCATCAAGGACAACAACCACCCGAGCCACTGCCTGTTCACCCCGCTATCATCCAGAAGGCGAGGTCAGTACAGGTGCATCAAAGCTGGGACCGAGAGACTGAAAAACAGCTTCTATCTCAAGGCCATCAGACTGTTAAACAGCCACCACTAACATTGAGTGGCTGCTGCCAACACACTGACTCAACTCCAGCCACTTTAATAATGGGAATTGATGGGAAATGATGTAAAATATATCACCAGCCACTTTAAACAATGCTACCTAATATAATGTTTACATACCCTACATTATTCATCTCATATGTATACGTATATACTGTACTCTTTATCATCTACTGCATCTTTATGTAATACATGTATCACTAGCCACTTTACCTATGCCACTTTGTTTACATACTCATCTCATATGTATATACTGTACTCGATACCATCTACTGTATCTTGCCTATGCCGCTCTGTACCATCACTCATTAATATATCTTTATGTACATAATCTTTATCCCCCTAAACTTGTGTGTATAAGACAGTAGTTTTGGAATTGTTAGTTAGATTACTTGGTGGTTATTACTGCATTGTCGGAACTAGAAGCACAAGCATTTCGCGACACTCGCATTAACATCTGCTAACCATGTGTATGTGACAAATAAAATTTGATTTGATTTGATTAGATTAGATTTGATATAATAGAGACAATAGATCTAGCTGGTCTGTCATAATATAAAAGAGTCAGTAGATCTAGCTGTTCTGTCATAATATAAATGAGACAGTAGATCTAGCTTGTCTTTCATAATATTAATGAGAAAGTAGACCTAGCAGGTCTATCATAATATATGAGAGACAGTAGATGTAGCATGTCTGTCATAATATAATAGAGACAGTAGTTCTAGCTGGTCTTTCGTAATATAATTGAGGCAGTAGATCTAGCTGGTCTGCCATAATTTAATTGAGACAGTAGATCTAGCTGGTCTGCCATCATAGAATTGAGAAAGTAGATCTAGCTGGTCTGTCATAATTTAATTGAGACAGTAGATCTAGCTGGTCTGCCATTATTTAATTGAGACAGTAGATCTAGCTGGTCTGCCATCATAGAATTGAGAAAGTAGATCTAGCTGGTCTGTCATAATATAAAAGAGGCAGTAGATCTAGCTGGTCTGTCATAATATAATAGAGACAGTAGATCTAGCTGGTCTGCCATAATATAATAGAGACAGTAGTTCTAGCTGGTCTTTCGTTATATAATTGAGACCTTAGGTCTAGCTCGTCTGTCATACTAGAAAAGAGGCAGTAGATCTAGCTGGTCAGTCATAATATAATAGAGACAGTAGATCTTTCTGGTCTGACATAATATAATAGAGACAGTAGATCTAGCTGGTCTGTCACAATATAAAATAGGCAGTAGATCTAGCTTGTCTGTCATAATATAATAGAGACAGTAGATCTAGCTTTTCTGTCAGAATTTAATAGAGACAGTAGATCTAGCTGGTCTGTCAGAATTTAATAGAGACAATAGATGTAGCTGGTCTGTCATAATATTAATGAGAAAGTAGACCTAGCAGGTCTGTCATAATATATTAGAGACTGTAAATCTAGCTGGTCTGTCAAAATATAATAGAGTCAGTAGCTGTAGCATGTCTGTGATAATATAATAGAGACAGTAGTTCTAGCGGGTCTTTCGTAATATAATTGAGACAGTAGATCTAGCTGGTCTGCCATAATATAATTGAGACAGTAGATCTAGCTGTTCTGTCGTGATATAAAAGAGACAGTAGATCTAGCTGGTCTGTCATAATATAATTGAGGGAGCAGATATAGCTGGTCTGTCAAAATATAAATGAGACAGTAGATCTAGCTGGTCTGTCAAAATATAATAGAGATAGTAGATCTAGCTGGTCTGTCATATTTTAATAGAGACAGTTAATCTAGCAGGTCTGTCAGAATTTAATAGAGACAGTAAATCTAGCTGGTCTGTCATGATATAATAGAGACAGTAGTTATAGCATGTCTGTCATAATATAATAGAGACAGTAGATCTAGCTGGTTTTTCGTAATATAATTGAGGCAGTAGATCTAGCTGGTCTGCCATAATTTAATTGAGACAGTAGATCTAGCTGGTCTGCCATCATAGAATTGAGAAAGTAGATCTAGCTGGTCTGTCATAATATAAAAGAGGCAGTAGATCTAGCTGGTCTGTCATGATATAAATGAGGCAGCAGATTTAGCTGGTCTGTCAAAATATACTAGAGACAGTAGATCTAGCTGGTCTGTCATAATATAATTGAGACAGTAGATCTAGCTGGTCTGTCATAATATAATAGAGACAGTAGATCTAGCTGGTCTGTCATAATATACTTGTGACAGTAAATCTAGCTGGTCTGTCATAATATAATAGAGACAGTAGATTTAGCTGGTCTGTCATAATATAGTAGATACAGTAGATCTAGCTGGTCTGTCATAATATAATAGAGACAGTAGATCTAGCTGGTCTGTCATAATATAATAGAGACAGTAGATCTAGCTGGTCTGTCATAATATAATAGAGACAATAAATCTAGCTGGTCTCTCATAATGTAATAGAGACAGTAGATCTAGCTGGTCTGTCATAATATAGTAGAGACTGTAGATCTAGCTGGTCTGTCATAATGTAATAGAGACAGTAGATCTAGCTGGTCTGTCATGATATAATTTAGACAGTAGATCTAGCTGGTCTGTCAAAATATAGTAGAGACTGTAGATCTAGCTGGTCTGTCATAATATAATTGAGACAGTAGAACTAGCTGGTCTGTCATAATATAATTGAGACAGTAGATCTAGCTGGTCTGTCATAAAATAATAGAGACAGTAGATCTAGCTGGTCTGTCATAATATAATAGAGACAATAAATCTAGCTGGTCTGTCATAATGTAATAGAGACAGTAGATCTAGCTGGTCTGTCATAATATAATAGAGACAGTAGATCTAGCTGGTCTGTCATTATATAATAGAGACAGTAGATCTAGCTGGTCTGTCATAATATAATAGAGACAGTCGATCTAGCTGGTCTGTCATAATATAATAGAAACAGTAGATATAGCTGGTCTGTCATAATATTATAGAGACATTAGATCTAGCTGATCTGTCATATTTTATTGAGACAGTAGATATAGCTTGTCTGTCATTATAAAATAGAGACAGTAGATCTAGCTGGTCTGTCATATATAATAGAGACAGTAGATCTAGCTGGTCTGTCATAATATAATAGAGACAGTAGATCTAGCTGGTCTGTCATAATTATAATAGAGACAGTAGATCTAGCTGGTCTGTCATATTATAATAGAGACAGTAGATCTAGCTGGTCTGTCATAATATAATAGAGACAGTAGATCTAGCTGGTCTGTCATAATATAATAGAGACAGTAGATCTAGCTGGTCTGTCATAATATAATAGAGACAGTAGATCTAGCTGGTCTGTCATAATATAATAGAGACTAGCTGGTCTGTCATAATATAGAGACAGTAGATCTAGCTTGTCTGTCATAATATAATAGAGACATAGAGACAGTAGATCTAGCTGGTCTGTCAAATTATAATAGAGACATAGTCAGAAAGTATATCTAGCTGGTCTGTCATAATATAATAGAGACAGGTACAGTAGATCTAGCTGGTCTGTCATATTATAATAGAGACAGTAGATCTAGCTGGTCTGTCATAATATAATAGAGACAGTAGATCTAGCTGGTCTGTCATATTATAATTGAGACAGTAGATCTAGCTGGTCTGTCATAATATCATAGAGACAGTATCTAGCTGGTCTGTCATATTATAATAGAGACAGTAGATCTAGCTGGTCTGTCATAATATGATAGAGACAGTAGATCTAGCTGGTCTGTCATAATATGATAGAGACAGTAGATCTAGCTGGTCTGTCATAATATATAGAGACAGTAGATCTAGCTGGTCTGTCATAATATAATAGAGACAGTAGATCTAGCTGGTCTGTCATAATATGATAGAGACAGTAGATCTAGCTGGGTCTGTCATAATATAATAGAGACAGTAGATCTAGCTGGTCTGTCATATTATAATAGAGACAGTAGATCTAGCTGGTCTAGCTGGTCAGTAGTCATAATATAATAGAGACAGTAGATCTAGCTGGTCTGTCATAATATAATAGAGACAGTAGATCTAGCTGGTCTGTCATAATATAATAGAGACGGTAGATCTAGCTGGTCTGTCATAATATAATAGAGACAGTAGATCTAGCTGGTCTGTCATAATATAATAGAGACAGTAGATCTAGCTGGTCTGTCATATTATAATAGAGACAGTAGATCTAGCTGGTCTGTCATAATATAATAGAGACAGTAGATCTAGCTGGTATGTCATAAGATGATAGAGACAGTAGATCTAGCTGGTCTGTCATAATATAATAGAGACAGTAGATCTAGCTGGTCTTTCATAATATAATAGAGACAGTCGATCTAGCTGGTCTGTCATATTATAACAGAGACAGTAGATCTAGCTTGTCTGTCAATATATAATAGAGACATAGAGACAGTAGTTCTAGCTGGTTTGTCATATTATAACAGAGACAGTAGATCTAGCTGGTCTGTCATAATATAATTGAGACAGTAGATTTAGCTGTTCTGTCATAATATAATAGAGACAGTAGATCTAGCTGGTCTGTCATAATATAATTAAGACAGACGATCTAGCTGGTCTGTCATATTATAATAGAGACATAGAGAAAGTATATCTAGCTGGTCTGTCATATTATAACAGAGACAGTAGATCTAGCTGGTCTGTCATATTATAATAGAGACATAGAGAAAGTAGATCTAGCTGGTCTGTCATAATATAATAGAGACAGTAGATCTAGCTGGTCTGTCATAATATAATAGAGACAGTAGATCTAGCTGGTCTGTCATTATATGATAGAGACAGTAGATCTAGCTGGTCTGTCATAATATAATAGAGACAGTCGATCTAGCTGGTCTGTCATATTATAATAGAGAGAGTAGATCTAGCTGGTCTGTCATAATATAATAGAGACAGTATTTCTAGCTGGTCTGTCATATTATAATAGAGACAGTAGATCTAGCTGGTCTGTCATATTATAATAGAGAAAGTAGATCTAGCTGGTCTGTCATTATATGATAGAGACAGTAGATCTAGCTGGTCTGTCATAATATAATAGAGACAGTCGATCTAGCTGGTCTGTCATATTATAATTGAGACAGTAGATATAGCTGGTCTGTCATATTATAATAGAGACAGTAGATCTAGCTGGTCTGTCATAATATAATAGAGACAGTAGATATAGCTGGTCTGTCATAATATAATAGAGACAGTAGATCTAGCTGGTCTGTCATATATATAATAGAGACAGTAGATCTAGCTGGTCTGTCATAATATAATAGAGACAGTAGATATAGCTGGTCTGTCATAATATAATAGAGACAGTAGATCTAGCTGGTCTGCCATAATATAATGGACACAGTAGATCTAGCTGGTCTGTCATAATATAATAGACACAGTAGATCTAGCTGGTCTGTCTTTAGAGACAGTACATCTAGCTGGTATGTCATACTATAATAGAGACATAGAGACAGTAGATCTAGCTGGTCTGTCATATTATAATAGAGACAGTAGATCTAGCTGGTCTGTAAATATAATAGAGACAGTAGATCTAGCTAGTCTGTCATATAACAATAGAGACGGTAGAGCTAGCTTGTCTGCCATATTATAATAGAGACAGTATATCTAGCTGGTCTGTAAATATAATAGAGACAGTAGATCTAGCTAGTCTGTCATATAACAATAGAGATGGTAGAGCTAGCTGGTCTGCCATATTATAATAGAGACAGTAGATCTAGCTGGTTTGTAAATATAATAGAGACAGTAGATCTAGCTAGTCTGTCCTATTATAATAGAGACATAGAGACAATAGATCTAGCTGGTCTGTCATAATATAATAGAGACAGTAGATCTAGCTGGTCTGTCATAATATAATAGACACAGCAGATCTAGCTGGTCTGTCACAATATAATAGAGACAGTAGATCTAGCTGGTCTGTCATAATATAATAGACACAGCAGATCTAACTGGTCTGTCATAATATAATAGAGACATAGAGACAGTAGATCTAGCTGGTCTGTCATAATTATAATAGAGACAGTAGATCTAGCTGGTCTGTGATAATATAATAGAGACATAGAGACAGTAGATCTAGCTGGTCTGAAATTATATAACAGAGACATTAGATCTAGCTGGTCTGTCATAATATAATAGAGACAGTAGATCTAGCTGGTCTGTCATAATATAATAGAGACAGTAGATCTAGCTGGTCTGTCATAATATAATAGACACAGTAGATCTAGCTGGTCTGTCATAATATAATAGAGACAGTAGATCTAGCTGGTCTGTCATATTATAATAGAGACAGTAGATCTAGCTGGTCTGTCATAATATAATAGAGACAGTAGATGGCATAGTTTAAAGTGGCTAGTGATACATGTATTACATAAAGATGTAGAAGATGATATAGATTACAGTATATACATATACATATGAGATGAGTAATGTAGGGTATGGTTTAAAGTGGCTAGTGATATATATTTACATCAATTTCCATTATTAAAGTGGCTGGAGTTGAGTCAGTGTGTTGGCAGCAGCCACTCAATGTTAGTGGTGGCTGTTTAACAGTCTGATGGCTTTGAGATAGAAACTGTTTTTCAGTCTCTCGGTCCCTGCTATGATGCACCTGTACTGACCTCGCCTTCTGGATGACAGCGGGGTGAACAGGCAGTGGCTCGGATGGTTGTTGTCCTTGAGGATCTTTATGGCCTTCCTGTGACATCGGGTGATGTAGGTGTCCTGGGGGGCATGTAGTTTGCCCCCGGTGATGCGTTGTGAAGACCTCACTACCCTCTGGAGAGCCTTACAGTTGTGGGCGGAGCAGTTGCCGTACCAGGCGATGATACAGCCTGACAGGATGCTCTCGATTGTGCATCTGTAGAAGTTTTTGAGTGCTTTTGGTGACAAGCCAGATTTCTTCAGCCTCCTGACGTTGAAGATGCGCTGCTGCGCCTTCTTCACCACGCTGTCTGTGTGGGTGGACCAATTCAGTTTGTCCGTGATGTGTACGCCGAGGAACTTAAAACTCAACACACCCTTCTGGTGCACCAGTGTTGAGGATCAGTGCGGTGGAGATGTTGTTACCTACCCTCACCACCTGGGGACGGCATTTCAGGAAGTCCAGTACCCAGTTGCACAGGGCGGGGTTGAGACCCAGGGTCTCGAGCTTGATGACGAGTTTGGAGGGTACTATGGTGTTAAGTGCTGAGCTGTAGTCAATGAACAGCATTCTCACATTGGTATTCCTCTTTTCCAGATGGGTTAGGGCAGTGTGCAGTGTGGTTGCGATTGCATCGTCTGTGGACCTATTTGGGCGGTAAATTGGAGTGGGTCTAGGGTGTCAGGTAGGGTGGAGGTGATATGGTCCTTGACTAGTCTCTCGAAGCACTTCATGATGATGGAAGTGAGTGATACGGGGCGGTAGTCGTTTAGCTCAGGTACCTTAGCTTTCTTGAGAACAGGGACAATGGTGGCCCTCTTAAGAATTGATTGAAAATGTCCGTAAACACACCAGCCAGCTCAGCCAGAGGACGCGGCTGGGGATGCCGTCTGGGCCTGCTGCCTTGCGAGGGTTAACAAGTTTAAATGTTTTACTCACGTCGGCTCATTTTCTTTTTGTAATCCGTGATTGACTGTAGACCTTGCCACATACCTCTTGTGTCTGAGCCGTTGAATTGCGACTCTACTTTGTCTCTATACTGACGCTTAGCTTGTTTGATTGCCTTGCGGAGGGAATAGATCCACTGTTTGTTTTCGGTCAGGTTTCCGGTAACCTTGCCCTGGTTAAAAGCAGTGGTTCGCACTTTCAGTTTCACTCGAATGCTGCCATCAATCCACGTTTTCTGGTTTGGGAATGTTTTAATCGTTGCTATGGGTACGACATCGTCAATGCACTTTCTAATGAACTCGCTCACCGAATCAGCGTATTCGTCAATGTTGTTGTTGGACGCAATGCGGAACATATCCCAATTCACGTGATCGAAGCAGTCTTGAAGCGTGGAATCAGATTGGTCGGACCAGTGTTGAACAGACCTGGAGCTTCTTGTTTTAGTTTCTGTCTGTAGGCTGGGAGCAACAAAATGGAGTTGTGGTCAGCTTTTCCGAAAGGAGGGCGAGGGAGGGCCTTATATGCATTGTGGGGGGGGGGGGGGGGGTATATACGGCTGTGATCATAATCCAAGAGAATTCCCTTGGTGGACTATATGGTCGACATTTGATTGTGAGGAATTCTAAGTCAGGTGAACAGAAGGACTTGAGTTCCTGTATGTTGTTATGATCACACCACGTCTCGTTAATCATAAGGCATACCCCCCCGCCCCTCTTCTTACCAGAAAGAGGCTTGAAACCAATATAGAGGTAAGATAGTTATCGATTTATCGATTTAATGACACAACACGCAACACGTAAATATAGAGGTAAGATAGCTATCGATTTAATGACACACCACGTAAATATTTGAATATATGCTGTTCATATTAATGCAAAATTGCTGTTTAAAAAAAAGAAACACCCCACTGAACGATTTTGAACAAGAATCCTCATATCTGTAAAAATATGTAAAAGTACAATTGTATCACCAAAGTGCATTTTCACTCACAATGGGTAAAGTGAGTGAACACTCTATACTGTATTGTTAGGCCTACTATTGTCATTTTTTTTATTTTCATGTTTTTGCTCTCAAAGTCACACTTTCTTAATAAACAAACAACATAATTGGAACAACAACAGCATTGGAAGTACACACAAACGTTTTTTTTTTAAATCAGGAGACCACCTTCAAGGTCTGGGGAAATCCTATGAAAATTAGATTTATTTTGTGTAGTTACCCTTTAATTCAAGTGAGCAGGCACCTAGCACTGTTTGGTTAGTTGCATTTCTCTAGTACAGGCACCTAGTAGTGTTGTTGGGTTAGCTGTTTTTCTGTAGTACAGGCACCTAGTACTGTTGTTGGGTTAACAATGTTTCTGTAGTACAGGCACCTAGTACTGTTGTTGGGTTAACAATGTTTCTGTAGTACAGGCACCTAGTACTGTTGTTGGGTTAGCGGTGTTTCTGTAGTACAGGCACCTAGTACTGTTTGGTTAGTTGCATTTCTGTAGTACAGGCACCTAGTACTGTTGTTGGGTTAGCAGTGTTTCTGTAGTACAGGCACCTAGTACTGTTGTTGGGTTAGCAGTGTTTCTGTAGTACAGGCACCTAGTACTGTTGTTGGGTTAACAATGTTTCTGTAGTACAGGCACCTAGTACTGTTGTTGGGTTAACAATGTTTCTGTAGTACAGGCACCTAGCACTGTTGTTGGGTTAGCAGTGTTTCTGTAACACACATGAGAACAAAAGGCCACTGAATTGATTATATCATTCATGATATCATTCTGACAGGTCAATCTGATAGGCTACTTTTTAGCTGGTGAACATAAAATAGAAGGTTTTTGCTGGCAAGACGGCTGATCTGATTGGTGAAAAGACCAATTAGTGGTAAAAAGATCAGAATTTGGCAGCTACAGACGCATGAACATGTATGAAAATGAATATGCATTCATCAATTGTCTGTTTTCTGTAAAATGTTTAAATGAATTTGGTGTGTGATTTTTGGCGAACATTCAACTCTGTTGTTCACCATGCGTCAACGGATGAAAAACAATTGGCTCAATCTGGAATGCGCGGGTAGAGTTCACTCTTTAAAGCCGTCGGATTGGTCCATGATGTGTAAACTCCACCCTCCAGCACACCAGCTGAATGAAATCAAGAGCACCTAATCGCAATTGGGAAATTGAACCAATTGAAATTAAGTTAATTGGTTGACACCTGTACATAATTAGTCATTCAGGTAAGAAGGGTCTGGGATTCCTTTATGAGGTGCAACCAAAACAGCTGTTAGACATTGCAACAGGGATATTCTGGCAGGGTGTCTGTCTAGCATTAGTTCTGAATACGATTGTGGTTTTGATCACTAAAATGGCTGTGACTTTTGGACTCTCTTTGAGGTTAGTTTTTCAATGTATTTTTCAATTTGTTTGGTGTACCTTTTTCTTATATTTTTCACTGGTTATTTATGTTTAACTGTCTGACTGTTTTGTAGTGTTTCTTGGATTTGTTGCCTGCTAATTGGTGGGATAACGTGTTTTACCCTTCAAGGTGTGTTGGTTTACACTACTTCAGTTCAAATCCGTCTAGTTCCAATGGCTGATTTTTACAACCTGTGTTTTTTTTTTTTTTCTTCTCTTTGTTCACTAGGTGCTTATGGGCATCCTGCCTCCACTGGAGCCCAAGCGAGTGTGGTGTCTGTTCCAAATGCTAAAGCTACTGGCCACAATAGCTCGGCAAATGTGACGTCGGGTCGAAATGCCTCAGCAGGAGCGACCGGCCCCCGCGCCTCAGCAGGAGCGACCGGCCCCCGCGCCTCAGCAGAAGCGACCTGCGCCTCAGCAGAAGCATCTGGCCCCCGCGCCTCAGCAGAAGCGACCGGCCCCCGCGCCTCAGCAGAAGCGACCGGCCCCCGCGCCTCAGCAGAAGCGACCCGCGCCTCAGCAGAAGCATCTGGCCCCCGCGCCTCAGCAGAAGCGACCGCGCCTCAGCCGACCCGCGCCTCAGCAGAAGCGACCGGCCCCCGCGCCTCAGCAGAAGCGACCGGCCCCGCGCCTCAGCAGAAGCGACCGGCCCCGCGCCTCAGCAGAAGCGCGCCCCGCGCCTCAGCAGAAGCCACCGGCCCCCGCGCCTCAGCAGAAGCCACCGGCCCCCGCGCCTCAGCAGAAGCCACCGGCCCCCGCGCCTCAGCAGAAGCCACCGGCCCCCGCGCCTCAGCAGAAGCGTCCCGCGCCTCAGCAGAAGCAACCGGCCCCGGCGCCTCAGCAGGAGCGTCCGGCCCCCGCGCCTCAGCAGAAGCGACAAGCCTTGAACAGACGGCCCGACCCCTCAACAAGCTAGATAGGGAGATCATAATTTGGTTTGCCCAACTCCTTAATCGTCTGTCCCCTGTTACTGTGCCTCCTTTTGAAGAAAAGGCAAAGGTAACTGAGGGGAAATATGTCAACTAATGCACTTGTTGAAATGAGGTTCTCCTTCACTTGTGCAACGTCATGCAAATTGTTTACAGGGGTGGATGATACACTACAAGGGTATGAATTGTTTTTATAACCATACGACTAAAATTGACATCTGATTTGTCTGACACACTTTTAGGTTCTACGGTTATGTTTTTGATTTAGCCTGGTGTTCCTGCTACTCTTGCATGGTTTGCTCAATAAACAATTTGACTTTCAATATACCTCGTCCTTCAAATATATTCTCTTCTGCCTACCATGTGCTTGCTGTGTGGTAAGACTGTGGGCCTGGAGTAAAAGGGAATGTGGTTCACAACACTTGTATAAACAGATTTGTTTCTGGTAGTTCAAATTCTAAAGTTCTCTAACTTGTCAGAGCTCCCTCATATGTTCATACTTTACCTGTCCCTTAGTGTAGGCTGTTTGGTTTACAGTAATCTGCCTTTTACCACCAAAGCCTAAAACTGCATTCACATTTTTAACTCATCGTCCCATTACCTGTCACTAACCTGTCCAGGGACGCTGAAGTTTCTCCTTGGCCTTACTCAGAAACATTAAAACAACTTGATACATTCTGACTGTTCTACAATGTTGGTCTGGCCAGACACATGGATGCAATTGTCTATGCTTTCAGCTGTGAAAAGTACTCCACTTGGAGTCGTTCAGACATTCCTTATGTCAACTCTCAATATGGTCTTCTGCACAATCCATTTCTACACTACCACAATGTGTGGTTCACAACTGTGTAAAAAAAAAAAATATTTACCTATTCTGGTAGTTCAACTGCTAAAGTTCTCTAAATTGTCAGAGCTCATGTTCTTTACCTGTCCCGTTGTGTAGGGTGTTTGACTTAATCTTCCTGTTACCTGTTTCTCTAAAGAATGTGAATGCAGTTTACCTCATTGTCCCAGGTAAGTGACTGTGTTACTCAGAAACATAAACTACTTGACACATTTTGCCTCTTCTACAATGTTGGTCTGGCCAGACGCATAGCAATGGATGCAATCGTATATGCATAAACATAGTGGATTAATGAAATGTTAGTCATCACCTTTAAACTGACTGTTAGAACTGTTAAGGCTCCATGGATTGAGGAATTGAAAAACTATATGGTTGCAAGAGATGGGGGGAACAAGTGGCTAATAAATCTGACTCGCTGACTTACTGCAAATTGAGAAATTGTGACTAAACTCAACAAAAAAACTGAGTTATATAAAACCTTTTTTTTAAATAATGGGCAGAAAGACAAATTCAACTGAAACTTTAATCAAATCGGAAGGCTTATTCATCACAGATCATTTTATGTTGGCAATTATTTAAATGATTACCTTATTGGCAAAGTGGGCAAACTTAGGCAAGAAAGCCAACAACAAATAGTGAGCCATTGTATTAATGTATAAACAAACATAATGAAAGCACGTTTGAATTTTGTAAACTTGGTGTGGGAAAGGTGATAAATGATTTATCAATCAATAATTACAAACCTTCTGGCATTGACAACTTAGATGGAAAGCTACTGAGGATGGTAGCTGACTCTATAGCCACTCCTATCTGTCATATCTTTAATCTGAGCCTAGAGGAAAGACTTTGTCCTCAGGCCTGGAGGGAAGCCAAAGTCATTCTGCTACCCAAGAATGGTAAAGCGGCCTTTACTGGTTTTAACAGCCGACTAATCAGTTTGCTGCCCAGTCTTAGCAAACTGTTTGAAGAAATTATGTTAGACCAAATACCAAATACAATACTATTTCTCTGTCAACAAATTAACAGATTTTCAGCATGTTTATTCAGTAATGAATGGTGTGGCTGTTGAGCAAGTTGAGACTAAATGACTTCTCGTTACCTTAGCTTTCAAACTGATCAAAACATATTAATTCAATGGTTGTAAAGATGGGGAGAGGTCTGTCCGTAATAAAGAGATGGTCTGTCCGTAATAAAGAGATGGTCTGTCCGTAATAAAGAGATGGTCTGTCCGTAATAAAGAGATGGTCTGTCCGTAATAAAGAGATGCTCTGTCCGTAATAAAGAGATGGTGTGTACGTAATAAAGAGATGCTCTGTCCGTAATAAAGAGATGGTCTGTCCGTAATAAAGAGATGCTCTGTCCGTAATAAAGAGATGCTCTGCTTTTTTTTTGATCATCACACTCCACAAAGCAGGTCCTGGAGACTCTAGTTTGATCTTATCTGGATGATTATCCAGTCATATGGTCAAGTCGTGACAGAGCGGCACATTTCGCTCTTCACTGTAATCAGAGGGGTAATATCAATACTACGCATGCCAGCCTCTCTTGGTTAAGAGTTGAGGAAAGGAAAGGTTGATTGCATTGCTTCTTGTTTTAATTCCTCATTGTTTGCTTAGTCAACAAAAACACAGCAGTGACGCACACACTTACCCCACCAGACATGCCACCAGGGGTCTTTTCACAGTCCCCAAATACAGAACAAATTAAACGCACAGTATTATATAGAGCCATGATTGGATGGAACTCCCTTCCATATAGGGCAAGAGAACAGCAAACCGGGTTTAAAAAGAAACAAAGCAACACCTCATGGCACAACGGCTCTCCCCCATGTGACCTACTGGTTGTGTGTCTGTACTGACATGTGACCTACTGGTTGTGTGTCCTGACATGTGACCTACTTGTTGTGTGTCTGTACTGACATGTGACCTACTTGTTGTGTGTCTGTACAACATATGACCTACTTGTTGTGTGTCTGTACTGACACGTGACCTACTTGTTGTGTGTCTGTACTGACATGTGACTTACTTGTTGTGTGTCTGTACTGACATGTGACCTTCTTGTTGTGTGTCTGTACTGACATGTGACCTATTTGTTGTGTGTCTGTACTGACATGTGACCTACTTGTTGTGTGTCTGTACTGACATGTGACCTACTGGTTGTGTGTCTGTACTGACATGTGACCTACTGGTTGTGTGTCTGTACTGACATGTGACCTACTTGTTGTGTGTCTGTACTGACATGTGACCTACTGGTTGTGTGTCTGTACTGACATGTGACCTACTGGTTGTGTGTCTGTACTGACATGTGACCTACTTGTTGTGTGTCTGCACTGACACTGTGTTGTGTGTCTGTGCCCTACTGGTTGTGTGTCTGCACTGACATGTGACCTACTGGTTGTGTGTCTTACTGACATGTAACCTACTGGTTGTGTGTCTGTACTGACATGTGACCTACTGACCTACTTGTTGTGTGTCTGTACTGACATGTGACCTACTTGTTGTGTGTCTGTACTGACATGTGACCTACTTGTTGTGTGTCTGTACTGACATGTGACCTACTTGTTGTGTGTCTGTACTGACATGTGACCTACTTGTTGTGTGTCTGTACTGACATGTGACCTACTTGTTGTGTGTCTGTACTGACATGTGACCTACTGGTTGTGTGTCTGTACTGACATGTGACCTACTTGTTGTGTATATGTACTGACATGTGACCTACTTGTTGTGTGTCTGTACTGACATGTGACCTACTTGTTGTGTGTCTGTACTGACATGTGACCTACTGGTTGTGTGTCTGTACTGACATGTGACCTACTTGTTGTGTGTCTGTACTGACATGTGACCTACTTGTTGTGTGTCTGTACTGACATGTGACCTACTTGTTGTGTGTCTGTACTGACATGTGACCTACTTGTTGTGTGTCTGTACTGACATGTGACCTACTGGCTGTGTGTCTGTACTGACATGTGACCTACTTGTTGTGTGTCTGTACTGACATGTGACCTACTGGTTGTGTGTCTGTACTGACATGTGACCTACTGGTTGTGTGTCTGTACTGACATGTGACCTACTGGTTGTGTGTCTGTACTGACATGTGACCTACTGGTTGTGTGTCTGTACTGACATGTGACCTACTGGTTGTGTGTCTGTACTGACATGTGACCTACTTGTTGTGTGTCTGTACTGACATGTGACCTACTGGTTGTGTGTCTGTACTGACATGTGACCTACTTGTTGTGTGTCTGTACTGACATGTGACCTACTGGTTGTGTGTCTGTACTGACATGTGACCTACTGGTTGTGTGTCTGTACTGACATGTGACCTTCTGGTTCTATGTCTGTACTGACATGTGACCTACTGGTTGTGTGTCTGTACTGACATGTGACCTACTGGTTGTGTGTCTGTACTGACATGTGACCTACTGGTTGTGTGTCTGTACTGACATGTGACCTAGTTGTTGTGTGTCTGTACTGACACGTGACCTACTTGTTGTGTGTCTGTACTGACACGTGCCCTACTCGTTGTGTGTCTGCACTGACATGTGACCTACTGGTTGTGTGTCTTTACTGACATGTGACCTACTCGTTGTGTGTCTGTACTGACATGTGACCTACTTGTTGTGTGTCTGTACTGACATGTGACCTACTTGTTGTGTGTCTGTACTGACATGTGACCTACTGTTGTGTGTCTGTACTGACATGTGACCTACTGGTTGTGTGTCTGTACTGACATGTGACCTACTGGTTGTGTGTCTGTACTGACATGTGACCTACTGGTTGTGTGTCTGTCTGTACTACTGTTGTGTGTCTGTACTGACATGTGACCTACTGGTTGTGTGTCTGTACTGACATGTGACCTACTGGTTGTGTGTCTGTACTGACATGTGACCTACTTGTTGTGTGTCTGTACTGACACTGTGACCTACTTGTTGTGTGTCTGTACTGACATGTGACCTACTGGTCTGTGTGTCTGTACTGACATGTGACCTACTGGTTGTGTGTCTGTACTGACATGTGACCTACTGGACCTACTTTGTGTGTCTGTACTGACATGTGACCTACTGGTTGTGTGTCTGTACTGACATGTGACCTACTGGTTGTGTGTCTGTACTGACATGTGACCTACTTGTTGTGTGTCTGTACTGTTGTGTGTCTGTACTGACATGTGACCTACTGTGTTGTGTGTCTGTACTGACATGTGACCTACTGGTTGTGTGTCTGTACTGACATGTGACCTACTGTTGTGTGTCTACTGACATGTGACCACTGGTTGTGTGTCTGTACTGACATGTGACCTTGTTGTGTGTCTGTACTGACATGTGACCTACTTGTTGTGTGTCTGTACTGACATGTGACCTACTGGTTGTGTGTCTGTACTGACATGTGACCTACTGTTGTGTGTCTGTACTGACATGTGACCTACTGGTTGTGTGTCTGTACTGACATGTGACCTACTGGTTGTGTGTCTGTACTGACATGTGACCTACTTGTTGTGTGTCTGTACTGACATGTGACCTACTTGTTGTGTGTCTGTACTGACATATGACCTACTTGTTGTGTGTCTGTACTGACATGTGACCTACTTGTTGTGTGTCTGTACTGACATGTGACCTACTTGTTGTGTGTCTGTACTGACATGTGACCTACTTGTTGTGTGTCTGTACTGACATGTGACCTACTTGTTGTGTGTCTGTACTGACATGTGACCTACTGGTTGTGTGTCTGTACTGACATGTGACCTACTGGTTGTGTGTCTGTACTGACATGTGTCTGTACTGACATGTGACCTACTTGTTGTGTGTCTGTACTGACATGTGACCTACTGGTTGTGTGTCTGTACTGACATGTGACCTACTGTGTCTGTTGTGTCTGTCTGTACTGACATGTGACCTACTGGTTGTGTGTCTGTACTGACATGTGACCTACTGGTTGTGTGTCTGTACTGACATGTGACCTACTGGTTGTGTGTCTGTACTGACATGTGACCTACTTGTTGTGTGTCTGTACTGACATGTGACCTACTTGTTGTGTGTCTGTACTGACATGTGACCTACTGGTTGTGTGTCTGTACTGCCATGTGACCTACTGGTTGTGTGTCTGTACTGACATGTGACCTACTGGTTGTGTGTCTGTACTGACATGTGACCTACTGGTTGTGTGTCTGTACTGACATGTGACCTTCTGGTTCTATGTCTGTACTGACATGTGACCTACTGGTTGTGTGTCTGTACTGACATGTGACCTTCTGGTTCTATGTCTGTACTGACATGTGACCTACTGGTTGTGTGTCTGTACTGACATGTGACCTAGTTGTTGTGTGTCTGTACTGACACCAGACCTAGTTGTTGTGTGTCTGTACTGACACCAGACCTACTTGTTGTGTGTCTGTACTGACACGTGCCCTACTCGTTGTGTGTCTGCACTAACATGTGACCTACTGGTTGTGTGTCTTTACTGACATGTAACCTACTCGTTGTGTGTCTGTACTGACATGTGACCTACTTGTTGTGTGTCTGTACTGACATGTGACCTACTTGTTGTGTGTCTGTACTGACATGTGACCTACTGGTTGTGTGTCTGTACTGACATGTGACCATGTGACCTACTGGTTGTGTGTCTGTACTGACATGTGACCTACTGGTTGTGTGTCTGTACTGACATGTGACCTACTGGTTGTGTGTCTGTACTGACATGTGACCTACTGGTTGTGTGTCTGTACTGACATGTGACCTACTGGTTGTGTGTCTGTACTGACATGTGACCTACTTGTTGTGTGTCTGTACTGACATGTGACCTACTGGCTGTGTGTCTGTACTGACATGTGACCTACTGGTTGTGTGTCTGTACTGACATGTGACCTACTGGTTGTGTGTCTGTACTGACATGTGACCTACTGGTTGTGTGTCTGTACTGACATGTGACCTACTGGTTGTGTGTCTGTACTGACATGTGACCTACTGGTTGTGTGTCTGTACTGACATGTGACCTACTTGTTGTGTGTCTGTACTGACATGTGACCTACTCGCTGTGTGTCTGTACTGACATATGACCTACTTGTTGTGTGTCTGTACTGACATGTGACCTACTTGTTGTGTGTCTGTACTGACATGTGACCTACTGGTTGTGTGTCTGTACTGACATGTGACCTACTTGTTGTGTGTCTGTACTGACATGTGACCTACTGGTTGTGTGTCTGTACTGACATGTGACCTACTGGTTGTGTGTCAGGACTGCCATGTGACCTACTGGTTGTG
The DNA here is from genome assembly GCF_018296145.1 of Oncorhynchus tshawytscha. Classification (NCBI taxonomy): domain Eukaryota; kingdom Metazoa; phylum Chordata; class Actinopteri; order Salmoniformes; family Salmonidae; genus Oncorhynchus; species Oncorhynchus tshawytscha. The sequence continues at coordinate 23,892,406 of NC_056449.1, forward strand.
TGTCTGTACTGACATGTGACCTACTTGTTGTGTGTCTGTACTGACATGTGACCTACTTGTTGTGTGTCTGTACTGACATGTGACCTACTGGTTGTGTGTCTGTACTGACATGTGACCTACTTGTTGTGTGTCTGTACTGACATGTGACCTACTTGTTGTGTGTCTGTACTGACATGTGACCTACTTGTTGTGTGTCTGTACTGACATGTGACCTACTTGTTGTGTGTCTGTACTGACATGTGACCTACTTGTTGTGTGTCTGTACTGACATGTGACCTTCTTGTTGTGTGTCTGTACTGACATGTGACCTACTTGTTGTGTGTCTGTACTGACATGTGACCTACTGGTTGTGTGTCTTTACTGACATGTGACCTACTGGTTGTGTATCTTTACTGACATGTGACCTACTTGTTGTGTGTCTGTACTGACATGTGACCTACTTGTTGTGTATATGTACTGACATGTGACCTACTGTACTGACATGTGACCTACTGTTGTGTGTCTGTCTGTACTGACATGTGACCATGTGACCTACTGGTTGTGTGTCTGTACTGACATGTGACCTACTGGTTGTGTGTCTGTACTGACATGTGACCTACTGGTTGTGTGTCTGTACTGACATGTTGTGTGTCTGTACTGACATGTGACCTAGTTGTTGTGTGTCTGTACTGACACCAGACCTACTTGTTGTGTGTCTTTACTGACATGTAACCTACTCGTTGTGTGTCTGTACTGACATGTGACCTACTGGTTGTGTGTCTGCACTGACATGTGACCTACTGGTTGTGTGTCTGTACTGACATGTGACCTACTGGTTGTGTGTCTGTACTGACATGTGACCTACTTGTTGTGTGTCTGTACTGACATGTGACCTACTTGTTGTGTGTCTGTACTGACATGTGACCTACTTGTTGTGTGTCTGTACTGACATGTGACCTACTTGTTGTGTGTCTGTACTGACATGTGACCTACTGGTTGTGTGTCTGTACTGACATGTGACCTACTGGTTGTGTGTCTGTACTGACATGTGACCTACTTGTTGTGTGTCTGTACTGACATGTGACCTACTTGTTGTGTGTCTGTACTGACATGTGACCTACTTGTTGTGTGTCTGTACTGACATGTGACCTACTGGTTGTGTGTCTGTACTGACATGTCTGACCATGTGACCTTCTGGTTTGTCTGTCTACTGGTTGTGTGTCTGTACTGACATGTGACCTACTGGTTGTGTGTCTGTACTGACATGTGACCTACTGGTTCTGTGTCTGTACTGACATGTGACCTACTGGCTGTGTGTCTGTACTGACATGTATGTGTAACTGATAGATGCACAAACACATTACATGTTAATGTTTTAAATATATGTAAATTGCCAAGTATTTTACATTATGGGTCAGACCCCAGTAAGACTAGCTGTCACCATTGACATCCATTGGGGATCCAAAAAAATTAAAATATATATTCAACTACCTTGAGCATTTGAAAAGCTGAAATTAACTACAAAACACTAATATTTTCTACCCAGGTCTGACCTCCACAGGACGCTGAGGGTGTAAACGATATGGTGAAATGCTTCCTTGCAAGCTCATTCCTCAACAGTACAGAATCAATATAAAAGAAGCAAAGAGAGAGAGGAGGACAAGGACATGGGGAGAGAGATTGCTTTGGCAATTGCTTTGGCAGAGAGAGAGACAGAGAGAGAGAGAGACAGAGAGAGAGAGAGAGAGAGAGAGAGAGAGAGAGAGAGAGAGAGAGAGAGAGAGAGGGAGAAACAGAGAGAGAGAGAGAGACAGAGAGAGAGAGAGAGAGAGAGAGAGAGAGAGAGAGAGAGGAAGAGAGAGAGAGAGAGAGACAGAGAGAAAGACAGAGACAGAGAGAGAGAGGAAGAGAGAGAGACAGAGAGAGAGCGAGAGAGAGAGGAAGAGCGAGAGAGAGAGAGAGAGACAGAGAGAGAGAGAGAGAGGAAGAGAGAGAGACAGAGAGAGAGGAAGAGAGATAGAGAGAGAGGAAGAGAGAGGAAGAGAGAGAGAGAGAGAGAGAGAGAGAGAGCGAGAGAGAGAGAGAGACAGAGAGAGAGAGAGAGAGGAAGAGAGAGAGACAGAGAGAGAGAGAGGAAGAGAGATAGAGAGAGAGACAGAGAGAGACACAACAAAGCCATCACCTACAGAGAGATGAACCTGGAGAAGAGTCCCCTAAGCAAGCTGGTCCTGGGGCTCTGTTCACAAACAAAAACACACCCTACAGAGCCACAGGACAGCAGCACAATTAGACTCAACCAAATCATGAGAAAACAAAAAGATAATTACTTGACACATTGGAAAGAATTAACAAAAAAACAGAGCAAACTATAGAATGCTATTTGGCCCTACACAGAGAGTACACAGCGGCAGAATACATGACCACTGTGACTGACCCAAAATTAAGGAAAGCTTTGACTATGTACAGACTCAGTGAGCATAGCCTTGCTATTGAGAAAGGCCGCCGTAGGCAGACATGGCTCTCAAGAGAAGACAGGCTTTGTGCACACTGCCCACAAAATGAGGTGGAAACTGAGCTGCACTTCCTAACCTCCTGCCCAATGTATGACCACATTAGAGAAACAGATTTCCCTCAGATTACACAGATCCACAAAGAATTCGAAAATAAATCCAATTTAGAAAAACTCCCATATCTACTGGGTGAAATTCTACAGTGTACCATCACAGTAGCAAGATTTGTGACCTGTTGCCGCAAGAAAAGGGCAACCAGTGAAGAACACACACCATTGTAAAGCCCCGCTGTCTGCATTTATAATTGCTGTGTGTATACCAAGACACTTGGCCCTCTCCAATCCTGGATGGTTCAGCTGACAGAGAAAAAGCTGAGCCACCGTACGACTAGATTAAGTGTGTGTGTGTGTTTTCTTCGTGGTGAATCATACCAAGGTAATTAGTGTGTTAATGTTGTGTTGTCAAAGATAAACAGGTCATTGTGCACATAACACTTTGGGTAATTGGAACTGACACACACACACAAACAAACAAACATACACACTACACACGCACACACACACACACACTCACAAACAAACATACACACTACACACACACACACACACATACACACACACACACACACACACACACACACACTACACATAGCAATAGAATGATTATATTTCTATGGCCCCAGCAACAAAACGCTGACCAGTAAATGGGATGCATGACAAACATGACTAGCACTACATACAGAGACACAGAAAGCCACCCGTTGAGACAGACAGACAGGCAAACGGAGACAGACAGACAGACAGACAGACAGACAGACAGACAGACAGACAGACAGACAGACAGACAGACAGACAGACAGACAGACAGACAGACAGACAGACAGACAGACAGACAGACAGACAGACAGACAGACAGACAGACAGACAGACAGACAGACAGACAGACAGACAGACAGACAGACAGTCAGACAGACAGACAGACAGAGGAAGACAGGCAAACGGAGACAGACAGACAGATAGACCAAATCGGCTGGCCTGTTGTTCGGACCTCTGGTAGTCTCTATGGGGGTGCCACAGGGTTCTATTCTCGGGTCGACTCTCTTCTCTGTATACATCAATGATGTCGCTCTTGCTGCTGGTGACTCTCTGATCCACCTCTACGCAGATGACACCATTCTGTATACTCTGCCCTTCTTCGGACACTGTGCTAACTTACGTCCAGACAAGTTTCAATGCCATACAACTCTCTTTCCGTGGCCTCCAACTGCTCTTAAATGCAAGTAAAACTAAATGAATGCTCTTCAACCGATCGATTCCCGCACCTGCCTGCCAGTCCAGCATCACTACTCTGGACGGTTCTGACCTAGAATATGTGGATAACTACAAATACCTAGGTGTCTGGTTAGACTGTAACTCTCCTTCCAGACCCACATTAAGCATCTCCAATCCAAAATTAAATCTAGAATGGGCTTCCTATTACACAACAAAGCATCTCTCACTCATGCTGCCAAACATACCCTTGTAAAACTGACATACCCTTGTAAAACTGACTATTTTTGAACTCACCCCTATCGAATACACAGTGGGATATAGGTTATGTTGCACTGTCTAAGGCTTCCACTAAATGTCAACAGTCTTTAGAATCTTGTTTCAGGCTTCTCATGTAAAGGGGGGCCGGATGGGGGCTGTTTGACTAAGGGGTCTGCCTGCAGCCTCATTCTCAGTCACACGCTTTCACATGAGAGGTATCTCTCGTTCCATTGCTTTTCTACAGACAATGGAATTCTACGGTTGGAACATTATTGAACATTCATGATAAAAACATCCTAAAGATTGATTATATACTTAGTTTGACAAGTTTCTTCGACCTGTAATATAACTTTTAGAACTTTTCGTCCGACTGGCCCTGAACGCGATTTTGGATTTGTTTACCAAACGCCCTAACAAAAGAAGATATTGGACATAAATGGAAATAAATTATGGATATTAACGAACAAAACAAGTATTTATTGTGGAACTGCGATTCCTGGGAGTGCATTCTGATGAAGATCATCAAAGGTAAGTGAATATTTATAATGCTATTTCTGACTTCTGTTGACTACCCAACATGGTGGATATTTCTCTGGCTGGTTTGGGCTCTGAGCGCCGTTCTCAGATTATGCTTTTCCATAAAGCTTATTTGAAATCTGACACAGCGGTTGCATTAAGGAGAAGTTTATCTAAAGTTCCATGCATAACACTTGCATAACACTTGAATTTTCATCAACATTTATAATGAGCATTTTTGTGAGTTCATGTTTTAGAACTACTGAATGTAACACACCAATGTAAAATACGATTTTTGGATATAAATATGAACTTTACAGAACAAAACATACATGTATTGTGTAACATGAAGTCCTATGAGTGTCATCAGATGAAGATCATCAAAGGTTAGCAATTAATTTATCTCTATTTCTGCTTTTTGTGACTCCTGTCTTTGGCTGGAAAATGGCTGGGTTTTTCTGTGAGTTGGGGGTGACCTAACATAATCGTTTGTGGAGCTTTTGCAGTAAAGCATTTTTGAAATCAGACACTGTGGCTGGATAAATACAACCACTGTGTCAGATTTCAAAGGAGCTTTACGGAAAAAGCACACCATGCAAGATTCTAAAAAAATTAAATAAAATAATCTGAGTACAGCGCTCAGGACCCAAAACAAGCCATACGGATACCCGGCATGTTGTGGAGTCAACAGAAGTCAGAAATAGCATTATAAATATTAACTTACCTTTGGTGATCTTCATCGGAATGCACTCCCAGGAATCCCAGTTCCACAATAAATGTTTGTTTTGTTCGATAAAGTCCATAATTTATGTCGTAGAAACAGTTCGTAGAAACATTTCAAACGATATATAGAATCAATCTTTAGGATGTTTTTAACATAAATTTACAATAATAATCCAACCGGACCCTTTGTCTTTAGAAATGAAAAGGTTGCAGCTAGCTCTCACGGCTGCGCTCATGACTTAGCTCATAGCATTCAACGAGACCCCTGGTTCAAACAGCTCTTATTCGCTCCTCCTTCACAGTAGAAGCCTGAAACAAGGTTCTAAAAACTGTTGACATCTAGTGGAAGCCTTAGGAATTACAATCGGACCAAATTATACACTGTATATTGGATAGGCAAAGACTTGAAAACCTACAAACCTCAGATTTCCCACTTCCTGGTGGATTTTTTCTCAGGTTTATGCCTGCCATATGAGTTCTGTTATACTCACAGACATCATTCAAACAGTTTTAGAAACTTCAAAGTGTGTTCTATCCAATACTAAAAATAATATGCATATATTAGCATCTGGGACTGAGTAGGAGGCAGTTCACTCTGGGCACGCTATTCATCCAAAAGTGAAAATGCTGCATCCCTATCCCAAAGAAGTTTTAAGCATTCGGATTACTGGACAGAACGTGAAAACAAAAAGGAGGTATTTGGTCATAAAGAGGGACATTATCGAACAAAACAAACATTTATTGTCTAACATTAAGACCTGGGAGTGCCACCAGATGAAGATCAGATTAATGCTATTTCTGACTTTTGTGACACCTCTCCTTGGTTGGAAAATGGCTGTATGGGTTTCTGTGGCTAGGTGCAGACCTAACATAATCGCAAAGTGTGCTTTCTCCATAAAGCCTTTTTGAAATCTGACACAGCAGTTGCATTAGGGAGAAGTTTATCTGTTTTCGTATGTTTAACACTTGTATCGTTTATCAATGTTTATGATGAGTATTTCTGTAACATGAAGTTCTATGAGTGTCATTTGATGAACATCATCAAAGGTTAGTGATTATTTTTATCTCTATTTCTGCTTTTTGTGACTGCTCTCTTTGGCTGGAAAAATGGCTGTTTTTCTGTGGCTAGGTACTGACCTAACATAATCGTTTGATGTGCTTTCGTCGTAAAGCCTTTTTGAAATTGATCACTGTGGTGGGATTAACAGCAAGTTTATCTTTAAAATGGTGTCAAATACGTATATGTTTGAGGGGAAAATCCTACAATGTGATTTTCTGTTTTTTTTCTTCTAATTTTGTCTGTCATAGTTGAAGTGTACCTATGATGAAAATTACAGGCCTCTCTCTCGTCTTTTTAAGTGGGAGAACTTGCACAATTGATGGCTGACTAAATACTTTTTTGCCCCACTGTATGTATATGTATGTGTACTTATATATGTAGGTTTGTGTGATGAATACTCAGGGAGAAAAAGGTGTAGATTCACGCGCAGAGCGCGGCAGATATCTACTAAGTCTTCTCAGAAGGCAGGAATCGTGGTCACAGGCAGGCAATGGTCAAACACAGGCAGACAATGGTCAAACACAGGCAGGTAAAGGTCAAACACAGGCAGGCAGTCAAAAACAAATAATACCTCACAACCATACGAACAGAAAAAACTGAACTGAATAGGGAGCTGATGAGACCAGGTGAGAAACGAAAAGAGGTGAAATCACTTAACAAAAAAATGAAAGACAGGACTACGTTCCAGAACACAAAGAAACAGGGCTACGTTCCAGAACACAAAGAAACAGGGCTACGTTCCAGAACACAAAGGAACAGGGCTACGTTCCAGAACACAAAGGAACAGGGCTACGTTCCAGAACACAAAGAAACAGGGCTACGTTCCAGAACACAACGGAACAGGGCTACGTTCCAGAACACAAAGGAACAGGGCTACGTTCCAGAACACAAAGGAACAGGGCTACGTTCCAGAACACAAAGGAACAGGGCTACGTTCCAGAACACAAAGAAACAGGGCTACGTTCCAGAACACAAAGAAACAGGGCTACGTTCCAGAACACAAAGAAACAGGGCTACGTTCCAGAACACAACGGAACAGGGCTACGCTCCAGAACACAAAGAAAAAGAACACAAGCTTGACTAAGAAAAGAGAAGCAGAACGTTACAGTATGTGTATGTATGTATATAAATCTATTTACCCCCAAAAAATATATAAGGGATTGGAAATAATGCAAACAATTACATTGATGGAAGCTACAATCTATCTGCGATATTAAAGCTGATCCACCACCTAGAAAAAGAAAAGAAAAAGTCAAGAAACAAGCCTAGGTTGTGATAATTGTGTTGTTTTTCTCTATAACACCATTAGTTCAAATTCAACAGTCCACTCCCACAGTGGCGGAATCAATTTCAACTACACATACAGTACGTTTGTTTCATCACAAAACCCAGAGAGCAACATCTATCTAGTGAAGTCCACAAAGTAAATACTGTGTGTAACAAAAAGTTACATGACTCACAGCATGGTCAAGCAAGTTAATGTTTCAGAAAGATGGCATAGCAGTCGGACGTCTTGTCGTGTCCCTTGTATATATCGTATATATTGTTTTTTTTACATATTTTTCTTCGCATATCTTTTAAAACATTTTGCTAAACCTCAACTTCTAAATACTCTCCTGCAACCCGCCTCACCCAATGTAGCTATTTTTTCTAAAGTACTTATATTTACTTTGGATCCGGACCCCCTCAACTGAAGCTAGCCAGCTAACTACCAGGTATCAGTCAGCAAACCATTGCTAGCAGTCTTCAGCTAACCGGTCATAAGCTAACCTTTAGCTCGGAAAGCTCTCGCCAGTTCGAACAACGCGACTATAACCAGAGCATAACGGACCTATATTTTTTTTTATTATCCCCGGATTCCCACCGGATTCCCACCGCAAACTGAACATTTTCAGCTGGATCTTCACAACTAGTTAACTAGCTAACCGCAACCCCGGATGATTACTCCTGGCTAGCGTTTCCACCCACTTAGCTTGAAGCTAGCCCGGCCAAAGCTCCTGTGCTACCACCGAAGCATACTTCTGGGCTACAATATCTGGACCCACGACCGGTCTATCGATGTCACTGCATGAAGAGGCATAAACAGACTCACCCCATCGCGACGCCCCCCAAAGGCTAACTTTCTAGCCCTTGCTATCTCCCTGCTTGCTAATTCGGCCTGCTAACTGCTAGCTTGTTTAGCCCCGGTCCGCTAACTGCTACCTTGTTTAGCCCCGGTCCGTTAACTGCTACCTTGTTTAGCCCCGGCCTACTAACTGTTAGCTTGTTAGCACAGGCCTGCTAACCGTCTGAATCGCCGCGTCCCAAACACTCACTGGACCCATATTTACTTTCAATCTCTTTTCGATTTTTAATTTGTTTATACCTTCCGGTAACCTGCCTCACCCAATGTGATACGGAATCGCTATTATTTTTAATTTTTAGAACACACTCAAGAACCTCCAGAAGCTAACCAGCTAACTAGCTACAAGCTATTTAGTCATTGTTTGCCACTGATAGCGGCCTTTACCTTTTACCTTCTGCACAGCCAGGCAGTTTTTTAACCTGGATAATACTCGCCAGTCCAGCTTCCCTGCCCCATCCACCGCTGCCCCCTGGAAACTGATCACTTGGCTACATAGCTGATGCATGCTGGACTGTCCATTATTCACTGTACTCCATTCTGCTTGTTTATGTTTTATCTGTCGGCCCCAGCCGCACTCAGGCTCTGTGTGTAGTTAATCCGACCCTCCCTGCCTAGTCAACGCCATTTTACCTGCTGTTGTTGTGCTAGCTGATTAGCTGTTGTTGTCTCACCTACTGTTTTAGCTACTGTTTTAGCTAGCTCTCCCAATTCAACACCTGTGATTACTGTATGCCTCACTGTATGTCTCTCTCAAATGTCAATATGCCTTGTATACTGTTGTTCAGGTTAGTTATCATTGTTTTAGTTTACAATGGAGCCCCTAGTTCCACTCTTCATACCCCTGATACCTCCTTTGTCCCACCTCCCACACATGCGGTGACCTCACCCATTACAACCAGCATGTCCAGTGATACAACCGCTCTCATCATCACCCAGTGCCTGGGCTTACCTCCGCTGTACCCGCACCCCACCATACCGCTGTCTGCGCATTATGCCCTGAATATATTCTACCATGCCCAGAAATCTGCTTCTTTTACTCTCTGTCCCCAACACTCTAGGCGACCAGTTTTGATAGCCTTTAGCCGCACCCTCATTCTACTCGTCCTCTGTTCCGCGGGTGATGTGGAGGTAAACCCAGGCCCTGCATGTCCCCAGGCACCCTCATTTGTTGACTTCTGTGTTCGAAAAAGCCTTGGTTTCATGCATGTCAACATCAGAAGCCTCCTCCCTAAGTTTGTTTTACTCACTGCTTTAGCACACTCTGCTAACCCTGATGTCCTTGCCGTGTCTGAATCCTGGCTCAGGAAGGCCACCAAAAATTCTGAGATTTCCATACCCAACTATAACATTTTCCATCAAGATAGAACTGCCAAAGGGGGAGGAGTTGCAGTTTACTGCAGAGAGAGCCTGCAAAGTAATATCATACTTTCCAGGTCCATACCCAAACAGTTCGAACTACTAATTTTGTAAATTACTCTCTCCAGAAATATGTCTCTCACTGTTGCCGCCTGCTACCGACCCCTCTCAGCTCCCAGCTGTGCCCTGGACACCATTTGTGAATTGATCGCCCCCCATCTAGCCTCAGAGTTTGTTCTGTTAGGTGACCTAAACTGGGATATGCTTAACACCCCGGCAGTCCTACAATTTAAGCTAGATGCCCTCAATCTCACACAAATCATCAAGGAACCCACCAGGTACAACCCTAAATCTGTAAACAAGGGCACCCTCATAGACGTCATCCTGACCAACTGGCACTCCAAATACACCTCCGCTGTCTTCAACCAGGATCTCAGCGATCACTGCCTCATTGCCTGTATCCGCTACGGAGCCGCAGTCAAACGACCACCCCTCATCACTGTCAAACGCTCCCTAAAACACTTCTGTGAGCAGGCCTTTCTAATCGACCTGGCCCGGTATCCTGGAAGGACATTGACCTCATCCCGTCAGTTGAGGATGCCTGGTCATTCTTTAAAAGTAACTTCCTCACCATTTTAGATAAGCATGCTCCGTTCAAAAAATGCAGAACTAAGAACAGATATAGCCCTTGGTTCACTCCAGACCTGACTGCCCTCGACCAGCACAAAAATATCCTGTGGCGGACTGCAATAGCATCGAATAGTCCCCGCGATATGCAACTGTTCAGGGAAGTCAGGAACCAATACACGCAGTCAGTCAGGAAAGCTAAGGCCAGCTTCTTCAGGCAGAAGTTTGCATCCTGTAGCTCCAACTCCAAAAGGTTCTGGGACACTGTGAAGTCCATGGAGAACAAGAGCACCTCCTCCCAGCTGCCCACTGCACTGAGGCTAGGTAACACGGTCACCACCGATAAATCCATGATTATCGAAAACTTCAACAAGTATTTCTCAACAGCTGGCCATGCCTTCCGCCTGGCTACTCCAACCTCAGCCAACAGCTCCGCCCCCCCCCGCAGCTACTCGCCCAAGCCTCTCCAGGTTCTCCTTTACCCAAATCCAGATAGCAGATGTTCTGAAAGAGCTGCTAAACCTGGACCCGTACAAATCAGCTGGGCTTGACAATCTGGACCCTCTATTTCTGAAACTATCCGCCGCCATTGTCGCAACCCCTATTACCAGCCTGTTCAACCTCTCTTTCATATCGTCTGAGATCCCCAAGGATTGGAAAGCTGCCGCAGTTATCCCCCTCTTCAAAGGGGGAGACACCCTGGACCCAAACTGTTACAGACCTATATCCATCCTGCCCTGCCTATCTAAGGTCTTCGAAAGCCAAGTCAACAAACAGGTCACTGACCATCTCGAATCCCACCGTACCTTCTCCGCTGTGCAATCTGGTTTCCGAGCCGGTCACGGGTGCACCTCAGCCACGCTCAAGGTACTAAACGATATCATAACCGCCATCGATAAAAGACAGTACTGTGCAGCCGTCTTCATCGACCTTGCCAAGGCTTTCGAATCTGTCAATCACCATATTCTTATCGGCAGACTCAGTAACTGCCTTGCCTGGTTCACCAATTACTTTGCAGACAGAGGTCAGTGTGTCAAATCGGAGGGCATGCTGTCCGGTCCTCTGGCAGTCTCTATGGGGGTGCCACAGGGTTCAATCCTCGGGCCGACTCTTTTCTCTGTATATATCAATGATGTTGCTCTTGCTGCGGGCGATTCCCTGATCCACCTCTACGCAGACGACACCATTCTATATACTTCCGGCCCGTCCTTGGACACTGTGCTATCTAACCTCCAAACGAGCTTCAATGCCATACAACACTCCTTCCGTGGCCTCCAACTGCTCTTAAACGCTAGTAAAACCAAATGCATGCTTTTCAACCATTCTCTGCCTACACCCGCACGCCTGACCAGCATCACCACCCTGGATGGTTCCGACCTTGAATATGTGGACATCTATAAGTACCTAGGTGTCTGGCTAGACTGTAAACTCTCCTTCCAGACTCATATCAAACATCTCCAATCGAAAATCAAATCAAGAGTCGGCTTTCTATTCCGCAACAAAGCCTCCTTCTCTCACGCCGCCAAACTTACCCTAGTAAAACTGACTATCCTACCGATCCTCGACTTCGGCGATGTCATCTACAAAATTGCTTCCAACACTCTACTCAGCAAACTGGATGCAGTTTATCACAGAGCCATCCGCTTTGTCACTAAAGCACCTTATACCACCCACCACTGCGACTTGTATGCTCTAGTCGGCTTGCCCTCGCTACATATTCGTCGCCAGGCCCACTGGCTCCAGGTCATCTTCAAGTCCATGCTAGGTAAAGCTCCGCCTTATCTCAGTTCACTGGTCACGATGGCAACACCCATCCGTAGCACGCGCTCCAGCAGGTGTATCTCACTGATCATCCCTAAAGCCAACACCTCATTTGGCCGCCTTTCGTTCCAGTTCTCTGCTGCCTGTGACTGGAATGAATTGCAAAAATCGCTGAAGTTGGAGACTTTCATCTCCCTCACCAACTTCAAACATCTGCTATCTGAGCAGCTAACCGATCGCTGCAGCTGTACATAGTCTATCGGTAAATAGCCCACCCATTTTTACCTACCTCATCCCCATACTGTTTTTATTTATTTACTTTTCTGCTCTTTTGCACACCAATATCTCTACCTGTACATGACCATCTGATCATTTATCACTCCAGTGTTAATCTGCTAAATTGTAATTATTCGCCTACCTCCTCATGCCTTTTGCACACAATGTATATAGACTCCCCTTTTTTTTCTACTGTGTTATTGACTTGTTAATTGTTCACTCCATGTGTAACTCTGTGTTGTCCGTTCACACTGCTATGCTTTATCTTGGCCAGGTCGCAGTTGCAAATGAGAACTTGTTCTCAACTAGCCTACCTGGTTAAATAAAGGTGAAATGAAAAATAAATAAAAAACAACTGATTTAGAGCTACGGAGCACAAAGACAACAGGAGCACTGCCTCAGCAATTCCAGCACCATTTCAAATCAACAAAGCTAAACTCAGCAAAAAAAAGAAACATCCTCTCACTGTCATCTGCGTTTATTTTCAGCTAAATTAACATGTGTAAATATTTGTATGAACATAACAAGATTAAACAACTAAGACATAAACAGAAGACGTTCCACAGACAGGTGACTGACAGAAATGGAATAATGTGTCCCTGAACAAAGGGGGGGTCAAAATCAAAAGTAACATTCAGTATCTGCTATGGCCACCAGCTGCATTAAGTACTGCAGTGCATCTCCTCCTCATGGACAGCACCAGATTTGCCAGTTCTTGCTGTGAGATGTTGCCCAACTCTTCCACCAGGCACCTGCAAGTTCCTGGACATTTCTGGGGGGAATGGCCCTAGCCCTCACCCTCGGATCCAACAGGTCCCAGACATTTCTGGGGGGAATGGCCCTAGCCCTCACCCTCCGATCCAACAGATCCCAGACATTTCTGGGGGGAATGGCCCTAGCCCTCACCCACCGATCCCAGACGTGCTCAATGGGATTGAGATCCGGGCTCTTCGCTGGCCATGGCAGAACACTGACATTCCTGTCTTGCAGGAAATCAGGCACAGAACAAGCAGTATGGCTGGTGGCATTGTTATGCTGGAGGGTCATGTCAGGATGAGCCTGCAGGAATGGTACCACATGAGGGAGGAGGATGTCTTCCCCTGTAACGCATAGCGTTAAGATTGCCTGCAATGACAACAAGCTCAGTCCGATGATGCTGTGACACACCGCCCCAGACCATGACGGAACCTCCACCTCCCAATCGATCCCGCTCCAGAGTACAGGCCTCAGTGTAACGCCCATTCCTTTGACGATAAACACGAATCCGACCATCACCCCTGGTGAGACAAAACAGTGACTCGTCAGTGAAGAGCACTTTTTGCCAGTCCTGTCTGGTCCAGTGACGGTGGGTTTGTGCTCGTAGGCAACGTTGTTGCCGGTGAATGTCTGGTGAGGACCTGCCTTACAACAGGCCTACAAACCCTCAGTCCAGCCTCTCTCAGCCTACTGCGGACAGTCTGAGCACTGATGGAGGGATTGTGCGTTCCTGGTGTAACTCGGGCAGTTGTTGTTGCCATCCTGTACCTGTCCCGCAGGTGTGATGTTCGACTGTACTGACCCTGTGCAGGTGTTGTTACACGTGGTCTGCCACTGCGAGGGCGATCAGCTGCCCGTCCTGTCTCCCTGTAGCGCTGTCTTAGACGTCTCATAGTACAGACATTGCAATTTATTGCCCTGGTCACATCTGCAGTCCTCATGCCTCCTTGAAGCATGCCTAAGGCACATTCACACAGATGAGCGTGGACCCTGGGCATCACTCTTTTGTTGTTTTTCAGAGTCAGAAGAAAGGCCTCTTTAGTGTCCTAAGTTTTCATTACTGTGACCTTAATTGCCTACCGTATGTAAGCTGTTAGTGCCTTAATGACCGTTCTACAGGTGCATGTTCATTAATTGTTTATGGTTCATTGAACAAGCATGGGGAAACAGTGTTAAAACACTTTACAATGAAGCTCTGTGAAGTTATTTGGATTTTTACGAATTTCCTTTGAAAGACAGTTTCTGAAAAAGGGACGTTTCTTTTTTTGCTGAGTTGATATGCTTAGTCCAATACAGTGAAAGCTCAAAAACTATTTTGTCTAATCAATGTTGCTAAATACCGTGTTGCTGTCCACAATACTGATTTCTGTGCATTCGCATGCAAGTAGGACAAACATTGACCTACCCTACTGGTAGAGGAATGCCATTGTCATCCTCATCTCTTTCATGTTGCCAAAACAGTCTATGACTGTCATAGAGTACACACTTTTAGTTTTTGTATGAATGTATGGTTAGATCAGAATCGCCGTCATAATCATTGGCCTGTACAGATAATGAAGTCATAACCACAAGTCCAAATCCACATCTCCATCCATGGCGTCGGTAAGGGCCAGTCTTAGCAAGCTAGCTACTGCAACAACAACACAAGCAGACCTGTTTTTCTAACAATGACGTTTTGCTTTTGATGTGATTGGTGTGAAGCGCTTAAGGGGGGGTTGCTGCAACAGGATCACCCACAGATGAGCTCAGCTCAAAGCTGATTGGCTCAAAGCTAATTTATTTAATTAAGGAAGGTAGAACACTCGCTGGTATGAATCAACCAAATTCTAACGTCGGCAACATGTCATACTCTTTTTGACCAGACAGCATCAGTGGAGTAGGCTATTCATTTGTGTCTTATTCAAAAAGATGCTGCTTGTGTCTCCAGTCAGATAAAGTGTATTAGAATTGAAAATAGCATGAAATATGTTAATAAAACTCCAAATGTTACCCCTGCAAAGAAAGGAGAAGAAACATCTCTGATTAGGCCTACTATGTCACGAGGAGCTCAGGCATTTGTTGTTGTTGTTGTTTTGTTAACAGTGATTGAGTTATATTATTAGACTAAAATATGGCTATGCAATCTAATCATCACATTAGGAATAGTAGCCTCTCTTACATTAGCCTGCAAATGTGATGATGTGTGCATCCTTTATTATGAAGGTGCAATTTTATGGTGACAAAATGGATTCCCCAAAATTGAAACTCACATGCCACCTACGGATGTCGACATTTGAAATCAGCCTTGTTGTGACTTCGTAGTGTGTATTATGGGTGTCGGCATTTGAAATCAGCCTTGTTGTGACTTCATAGTGTGTATTATGGGTGTCGGCATTTGAAATCAGCCTTGTTGTGACTTCGTAGTGTGTATTATGGGTGTCGACATTTGAAATCAGCCTTGTTGTGACTTCATAGTGTGTATTATGGGTGTCGGCATTTGAAATCAGCCTTGTGACTTCATTGTGTGTATTATGGGTGTCGACCTTTGAAATCAGCCTTGCACTGTACGCGCCGTACCACAAGTAAATGAGTCAATTTATGATGAGGTTGAATAGTGGCCGACATTGTCTATGTCGTTCCACACACCTTTAAATCTGATATTATTGTGCTTTTTGTACCAATTTTTTAGAATTGTGTAGAAATACAGAAAAAAAAGCTTTGGAGACTTTGGATTAATTGTCAGTGTCTAGGGTGTGTTACATGCTGTTTGTGGAGGTGGTGTCAGAGAACAAATACAAAGGGGTTATAAATAAATTACCCAGAAATAAAGCAGATGTTGATTGTGTCCCAAATGGCATTCTATTCCAAACAGCTTCTACCTCCAAGCCATAACACTCCTGAACATCTAATCAAATGGCCACCCAGACTATTTGCATTGTCCCTCCCCCCTCCCCTCCCTTTTACTCTGCTGCTACTCTCTGTTATTATCTATGCATAGTCACTCTAATAACTCTATGTACATTGACTCTGTATCGGTACCCCCTGTATATAGCCTTGCTATTGTTATTTTACTAATTATTAATTATTTGTTACTTTTATTTATTTATTTTTCTTAAAATTGCATTGTTGGTTAAAGGCTTGTAAGGAAGCATTTTCACTGTAAGGTCTACACCTGTAGTATTCGGTGCATGTAACAAATACAATTCGATTTGATTTAATCCCTATAAACGAGTGCACTATATAGGGAATAGTATTGCAATTTGGGATGTAAAAGTGTCTGTGGAGAAAGAAAAATATACTTTACGCTAGAGTAAAATCATAATACCGCCTATTTCAATACATGCAGTCAGGGACACTGTAGAAGATTTGTCATCCTGCGACATCCCCCCCATCCAGTGGTATCCATGGCCAGAAAAGATTGAATCCGAGCTTCTCACACCTCTTCATTGTGATTTGAGGGATTATTATTGGATTACAGACAAAAGGCGACAACCGGGCCCTGGAGTTATTTACGTTTCAGCTGCTTCCAGAGAAGGATGAGATGAGCTCTGGCTTCTATGGCTGAGCCCTCAGCTACCAAGAACTGATATCAAGGAAAGAGAAAGAGAAAGAGAAAGAGAAAGAGAAAGAGAAAGAGAAAGAGAAAGAGAAAGAGAAAAAGAAAGAGAGAGAGAAAGAGAAAGAGAAAGAGAAAGAGAAAGAGAAAAAGAAAGAGAGAGAGAAAGAGAGAGAGAGAGAGAGAGAAAGAGATCTATTTCACTTTCTTTGGCAATGTAAACATGTTTCCCATGCCAATAAAGCCCTTTGAATTGAATTGAGAGGGAGACAGAGACACACAGAGAGAGAGAGAGAGAGTGAGAGAGAAAGGGGCAGACAGAGACAGAGAAGGGGGGGAATAAAAAGAGTGAGGGAAATAGAAAGAGAGACAGAGAGATAGATGCCCAGAGAGAATCGACTGACAAAGTCATGCAGGGAGGAGAGGAGGAAGAGAGGAGGAAAGGGAGGAGAGGAGGAAGGGGAGGAGAGGAGGAGGAGAGAGAGGAATAGGAGAGGAGGAAAGGGAGGAGAGGAGGAAGGGGAGGAGAGGAGGAGAGAGAGGAATAGGAGAGGAGGAAAGGAGGAGAAGAGGGAGGAGAGGAGATGCGGAGGAAAGGGAGGAGTAGAGGGAGAAAAGGGAGGAGAGAGGAGAGGAAGGATAGGAGGAGGAGAGGTAGGAAAGGGAGGAGAGGAGAGGAGGGGGAGAGGAGAGGGGGAAAGGGAGGAGAGGGAGGAGGGGTAGGATAGGGAGAAGAGGAGGAGTAGAGCTGGATAGTAGGGGAGGAGGAGAAGAATGAGAGGATAAGGAGGAGAATAGAAGGAGGAGGAGGAAGAGGGAGGAGAGGAGAGGAGATGGAGGAAGCACACATTCACATACACACAAATAGACAGGCATTTACGTGCTCACCAGTGGTGGTCGGTGACGTTTCAGATTAGGGAAGACAATATATTTTTTTAAGAACATGACCTTTTTCTATTACACCATATTGCATGACTGTCATTCATATTCCATTCACCCAGTTCAATGTAACATCGATAGGTTTAGGTTACTGTCATTCATATTCCATTCACCCAGCTCGATGTAACAGCGATAGGTTTAGGCTACTACATGATACATAATGTTTCTATGTACACCTCAAGAGGTTGCTACAACCTAGTCTAATGAACGTTTAAAACGTACACAGGTCGAGAAAAAAATACAGTAATCAAGGTGACAGACAGTGACACATTCAATACCACCTTGCACACTCTTGCTTGTATCTAGCAGGTGATCTAGGGAGTCATCATTAGCACAATAGTTGCAAACGAGAGTTCAGGTATGTTTATCCTGTTTTGCTCCGTTTGCTTTCGTTTAAGAAACGTTCTTCAACAGAATTGGCGGAATGAATACACTCTTGATAACACGCAAACACAGTTCACTTTCATTGCAGCCACGTACAAACAGCATGAACATTTTGCTCGTTGTATAATTCCTTCTCACATCTACACGCTCTCCTCCTCTTACCTTTTCCATTGGCTTGTGGACTTCAGTGCACAACACATCAGCTGTCTGTGACGAGGTGAGGAAAAAAAAATCTAAGCCAAACTTTCGTATCATTACCGCTAACCGCAACACACAGCCTACATTGTTGTCCCCGTATTAGCTAACAACGTTAGTACACCACAGTTAACATAGCTACTAGAACTAGCGCATTAGTTAACCCACTACAATCATGCAGTACAGTGTACAGTCAGCAAGACATTTTGCAGTTACACCGGCGGGCACCGGTGGCAATACATTTATCAAACCTAAAGCGTACCTTGACTTGGAAGAGTTCCAGTGTTGGATAGCCATAGCCAGCTAGCTAACATAGCATCCCTCTCTGTTGGATAGCCTTAGCCAGCTAGCTAACATAGCATCCCTCTCTGTTGGATAGCCTTAGCCAGCTAGCTAACATAGCATCCCTCTCTGTTGGATAGCCATAGCCAGCTAGCTAACATAGCATCCCTCTCTGTTGGATAGCCATAGCCAGCTAGCTAACATAGCATCCCTCTCTGTTGGAGCCAGGTGTTTCAGTTGGCTAAACTAGCTAGCTGCATTTGCTCGAGATTCGAGATCTCTCTCGCTCTTGCGCTTCTCTGTCATTTTAAAGCAATGTATTTATTCAAAACTGTTCAACTTTTGTTGTTCTCTCTCTTTGAGTCAACTACTCACCACATTTTATGCACTGCAGTACTAGCTTCATTCTCTGATCCTTTGACTGGTCGGACAACATGTCAGCTCAACATGTCAGCTCATGCTGCAAGAGCTCTGATAGGTTGGAGGATGTCCTCAGGAAGTTGTCATAATTACTGTGAAGTCTATAGAAGGGGTGAGAGCAATGAACCTCCTAGGTTTTGTATTCAATGTATTTGTAGTCAATGTAAACTAGAGCTCTCTTTCTCTCCCCCTTCACAGTAGAAGCCGGAAACAAGGTTCTAAAGACCGTTGACATCTAGTGGAAGCCTTAGGGAGTGCACTGTGACCCCATAGACACTGTATATTCGATAGGCAATGAGTTGAAAAACTACAAACCTCAGATTTCCCTCTTCCTGGTTGGATTTGTTCTCAGGTTTTTGCCTGCCATATGAGTTATGTTATACTCAGAGACATCATTTAAAAAGTTTTAGAAATGTCAGAGTGTTTTCTATCCAGATATACTAATAATATGCATATCTTAGCTTCTGGCCCGAGTAGCAGGCAGTTTACTCTGGGCACCTTATACATCCAAGCTACTCAATTCTGCCCCCCAGCCATAAGAAGTTTAACCAAGACCCTTAGTCATAATGATTAATCTAGCTAGGTCTAAGACCCCTAGTCATAATGATTAATCTAGCTAGGTCGAAGACCTCTAGTAACAATGATTAATCTAGCTAGGCCTTAGACCCCTAGACATAATGATTAATCCAGCTGGGCCTAAGACATAATGATTAATATAGCTAAGCCTAAAAATACCATTAACATATCAAATGCAGTCAGATCAGTAACGTAGTTTTTGTTTTTTATTTTTTATTTAACCTTTATTTAACCAGGTAGGTTAGTTGAGAACAAGATCTCATTTACAACTGCGACCTGGCCAAGATAAAGCAAAGCAGTTCGACACATTCAACAACACAGAGGTACACATGGAATAAACAAACATACAGAATAATACAGTAGAAAAAATAAATATATATATACAGTGTGTGCAAATGAGGTAAGATAAGGGAGGTAAGGCAATAAAATAGGCCATAGTGGCAAGGTAATTACGATATAGCAATTAAACACTGGATTGATAGATGTGCAGAAGATGAATGTGCAAGTAGAGATACTGGGGTGCAAAGGAGCAAAATAAATAAATTAATACAGTGTGGGGATGAGGTAGATGGATTGGTTATTTACAGGTGGGCTATGTACAGGTGCAATGATCTGTGAGCTGCTCTGACAGCTGGTGCTTAAAGTTAGTGAGGGAGATAAGAGTCTCCAGCTTCAGTGATTTTTGCAGTTCGTTCCAGTCATTGGCAGCAGAGAACTGGAATGAAAGGCGGCCAAAGGAGGAATTGGCTTTGGGGGTTAACAGGGAAATATACATGCTGGAGCGCGTGCTGCGGTTGGGTGCTGCTATGGTGACCAGTGAACTGAGATAAGGCGGGGCTTTACCTAGCAAAGACTTGTAGATGACCTGGAGCCAGTGGGTTTGGCGATGAGTATGAAGCGAGGGCCAGCCAACGAGAGAGTACAGTTCGCAGTGGTGGGAAGTATATGGGGCTTTGGTGACAAAACGGATGGCACTGTGATCGACTGCATTCAATTTGAGAGTTTGAGGCTATTTTGTAAATGATATCGCCGAAGTCGATGATTGGTGGATAGACAGTTTTACAAGGGTATGTTTGGCAGCATGAGTGAGGGATGCTTTGTGAAATAGGAAGCCCGTTCTAGATTTAATTTTGGATTGGAGATTCTTGCTACCATGGGAACATACATGGACTGTGCTATGATTTGCTGTCACTCCCCTCCATGTCCATTCTGTTTCTTTTATATTGATTCTGTACTGTTGAGGAAAGAGCTTGCAAGGAAGCATTTCACTATCGTTTACACCCAGTGTCCTGTGGAGGTCAGACCTGGGTAGTTTTGTAGTTTATTTCAGCTTTTCAAATGCTAGAGGTAGTTGAATATATATTTTAGGGTCCCCATTAGCCGATGTCAATGGCGAAAGTTAGTCTTACTGGGGTCTGACAAAAAAAAAAAAATAGGCAATTTACATATGTTAATGCTTTAAGTGGGTTTGTGCATCTGTTACACATACACACAACCAGTAGGTCACATGGGGGAGAGGCGTTGAGCCATTGCTTTGTTTTTTAAACATGGTTTGCTGTTCTCTTGCGTTATATGGGAGTTCATGAACACTGTGCGTTCAGTTTGTTCTGGATTTGGGGACTGAAAAGACCCCTGGTGGCATGTCTGGTGGGGTAAGTATGTGTGTGTCTATGCAAACAATGAGGAATTAAAACAAGAAATGCAGTCAACCTTTCCTCAACTACCAGAAACAAAGGAAAACAAATCTGTTTACACAAGTGGTGTGATCCACAATCCCTTTTCCTCCAGACCCAGTCTGTCCCTAATCAGCAAACGTATGGTAGACAGAAGAGAACCACATTTGAAAGACAAGGCATTTTGGAAGTAAAATTGTTTATTGAACAAATCATGTAAGAATAGCAGGAACACCAGGACAAATCAAAACCTTACAACCTAAGTTTCAGCAATAGTGGCCAAATCAGATGTCAATTTTAGTTGTATGGTTATGAAAACAATTCATACCAATGTAGCGTTCACCCCTGTAAACAATTTGCATGATGATGTACAAGTGAAGGAGATCCACATTTCAAACAAGCGCATTAGTTTGCACAATTCCTCACCTCAGTTACCTTTGCCCTTTTCTTCAAATGGAGGCACAGTAACAGGAGAAAGATGATTAAGGAGTTGGGCAAACCAAATTATGATCTCCCTATCTAGCTTGTTGAGGGGTCGGGGCAGTCTGTTCAAGGCCGGCCGCCGCTCCTGCAGAGACATGGTTGGCAGTTGCTTCTGCTGAGGCGCGGGCCGCTTCTGCAGAGGCACGGTTGGCAGTTGCTTCTGCTGAGGCGCGGGGGCCGGCCGCTTCTGACGAGACATGGTTGGCAGTTGCTTCAGCTGAGGCGCGGGCCGCTTCTGACGAGACATGGTTGGCAGTTGCTTCAGCTGAGGCGCGGGCCGCTTCTGATGAGACATGGTTGGCAGTTGCTTCAGCGGAGGCGTGGGAGGCGGTCGCTTCTGACGAGACATGGTTGGCAGTTGCTTCAGCTGAGGCGCGGGGGCCGGTCGCTTCTGCAGAGGTATGGTTTGCAGTTGCTTCAGCTGTGGCCTTTGGACCCTGCGTCACACTTGCCAGGGTATTGTGGCCAGTAGCTTTAGCATTTGGAACAGACACCACACTTGCTTGGGATCCAGTTGGTTCATGTCCAGTGCATGCAGCATCACCTAGGAAACAAAGCGTTATGGTAAAATGCCAGCCTTGAGCTATTGGAACTAGACTGAAAACATTTTACAGAAAAACAGACAATTGATGAATGAATATTCAATTTCCTACATGTTCATATATCTGTAGCTGCCAAATTCTGATCTTTTTCCCACTAATTGGTCTTTTCACTTTCATTTGCCTTTTAACCAATCACATCAGATGTTTTCATGACAGATCTTTTCACATCAGATCTTTTTCAGAGCTAAATGGTCAAAAGATGAATTAGTGAAAATAATATCAGAATTGGGGTACCTTCGTAAATGCAGCCTTTGAGGGAGTTTTACTAACCTGAGCCGCGTTGCACCGGTTGGTGATGTGAACGGGCAAAAGCAGTGAGGGAGGAGCGCCCTTCTCAAATCGTACAGTCAGTGGTGTAAAGGAGGCTATACGCAGGTATACCACTTTGTTTTCAGTGGACATTTCATATACTCAATTCTTAACCCCCACTGATGTGTATCAAATAAGTAAAGTGGAGATTAACACTGTATCAATTCATAAGACGGAAAGGATGATGGAACGAATCAGAATGTTCCCCTTAAAATGTTGAAAAACTATTATTTCTTCACATTTTAAGCGGATGAATATGTACACGGCGGTAGACCTATACAGAATGTTCTAAAATGCAGTTTACCTTCTAAAATGTGGACCGCACCAGAGGAGGCTGGTGGGAAGAGCTATAGGAGGACGGGCTTATTGTAATGGCTGGAATGGAATCAATGGGACGGAGTCAAACATATCAAACATATTGGAAACTCTGTTCCATCAACTCCATTCCAGCCATTAAAATGAGCCCATCCTCCTATAGCTCCTCCGCTACACCTCACATTTGAGCAGTTTTATGTACAGATATTTGGACAGAGATGGTAAAATCCGTTACAGCGGTTTATGTTCACAGAGAAAAGATTGTAACTTCTTCAACCACTCAGCCTTGTTAAAATGTTCCAATCCAGAAGGTAGCGTTTGTTGGCATTGCATGTCCGTTTGTGTTGCTTTATGGTCCAGTGAATATCAGCTAGCTGTGCTGGTGTTGTAGAAAGCCCTTGTTGATACTAGTCAGATGGCCACATCTAGATAACTAGCTAGCAAGATGACAAAGAAACAATTTCATCCACTCTCCATAATTGCATACAGCCCATAGATGCATGTTTTTAGCTACCTGGCTAAAGTTAGCTAAATGGTTACCATGATTCGCTAGCTAGCTAGCTGATGTACTAGCATTATGCTGCACTCACCACACCGCTCGTTTCATATGAAGTGTGTGTGACTGACTTGCTCAGTGGCTAACTAATAAGATGGTGTACATTATCAAACCTAACAAAAAATCCTTCTTCAAACACAAAACTCTTAGCTAGACATAAAATATATAAAGACTTGATATCGAAAATTAAAAATGCAACGTTATGGTTTTAGGTAGAACAATTCTGATGAAAATTGCCCTCTTTTTTTTCTTGTCTCTCCCCCACGTGGAGGTTCGTGCTCTCTGATTGGCTCAAAGTCAAGTTGTCAGTCAAAGTCAGGTTCATCCGTACAGAGTAGGAATGTATTTTGTTCTAGCATGATAAGGAATGGACTCATACTGTGATAAGTACCTAGCCGCACTCTGTCCGCAGTCAGACAATGAATGCTAGACATTGAAGGAACGTTGATTTGAACAACAAAAGAGCACATATGAGTTTATAAAATATTTCCCTCAACATTTCTATGGTAGTATTTTGTCTTGTCTACTTTGAAGCAAGGTAAGACATCCCTCATAATATGAAGAAAAGACGTCAAGGTTTCAAACAATTAAGAAACAGATAAAATATACAGATAGTAATGATAGAAATAACTACCTTCTGATAGATGGAAGGCTTTCCCAAAAACATTATCTATTAAATGTTAACAAGCTACAAAGAAGCCTATACCTACCCGTCAGAATGATTTCATGACTACTTGCATCAATCAAGTGACCTTTTGTTCTGCAAACTCCATCTCATGTGCTACAGAAACACTGCTAACCCAAAAGCAGTACTCTGTGCCTGCTCACTTGAATTAAAGTGTAACTACACTAAAGAAATCTAATTTTTATACAATTTTCCCAGACCTTAAAGGTGGTCTCCTGATTTTACATTTTTTTTGTGTGTACATCCAATGTTGTTGTTTTTATATTAAGAAAGTGTGACCTTGAGAGCAAAACCATGAAAATGAAAAAAATGCTTCTACGGGTCTCAAAAAGCAAAATGAACAAGACAAGACCTGAATTAACTGTAAAAGGCCTTAAATAAAAAGCTTGTGGTACGCTCAGTGCTCCATTGACACTTCATAGATACGCTTGTTTTTGTGACAAATATTTTAAAAAGAACAGTAATTTTGCATTAATATGAACAGCATATGTTAAAATATTTACATGTTGTGTCGTTAAATAGATAACTATCTCACCTCTATATTGTTTTATGTCCTCTTGATTCTAGAAGAAAGTTGACGAGTTCAACGGTGAGCCTGTCAGGTAGTCTTCATTCTGACACGGCATCCAGTTTAGCTCACACGATGACATAGACAAGAGTTTCAGTAGTAGAGGTAATATTTCATTGTGGATATAAACATAGTTGTAATACATTTAATTGCTATTAATGAATAAGACACATGCGTCCTCAGAAACACGACCCCGCCAAGCCGCACTACTTCTTGACACCCGCCCTCTTAACCCGGAAGCCAGCGGCACCAATGCGTTGGAGGAAACACCGTTCAACTGATGACTGAAGTCAGCCTGCAGGTTCCCGGTCAACCACAAGGAGTCGCTAGAGTGCAATGAGCCAAGTAAAAACCCACCCCCCCCTGGCCAAACCCTCCCCTAACCCGGACGATGCTGGGCCAATTGTGCACCTCCCGGTCACGGGCAGTGGTTACACAGCCTTGGATTAAACCCGGGTCTGTAATGACGCCTCAAGAAATGTGATTCAGTGGCTTAGAGACGAGTAGATCATTTTCTGTCCTGCTGCTGTCTGGTTCTACAAGATTTGCCAGATTTTTTTATAGATTTTTTGCTCCAGCCTCCATTGATTTAGTCACTGTAATTTTGGCCACCCTACAAGGGTAGAAACTGCCAAAATTGTTGAACTTCTCCAGGCACCACTACACACTGTGTACAGTAATCTGTGGTGCTCAGTCATGTTGTCAATGGAAAATCCAAAAACATACATCATCTGTTTTCCATGTTTCAGAATACACATTCCAAAAAAAATTCTTACTTGCAGGTTCCTTCTCGACAATGCAACAACTAATAACATATAAGAATACAAGCATAAAGTAAATGGCTCAGTAGAAAGCAAACAAAGCAGTAAACTGATAAGCCCTCAGCGCCACCATCTTATTTCCATATGTGGAAGATTTTTCAAACTAGTTTTCATTGGAAAGGCGGGTAATGACAACGATTCCCGGTACGGCAACCTTGAGGTAGTCAGGTGATACGTTCGGCATTCCCTTTATTTACAAAACAATATGCCTCTTAAGTAGGAAATAACTCGACTTGAAAGTCAAGAAATAGCTGAAACATTATTTTGGCAAGTGCATGCTATGGCCAATACTAGATAGACAAATAGAGGCAAACAAAAGCACTCGACCGACCACGGACCAAGTAGCTGACGACAAACTAAAGTGAGTTTAGAGACATTACTAACAAAAATCTGCACCGGCAATAAGAAACTGTCCAGGCAGTTGTTGTCGTCTTCTTCTTCTTCCATGATATAATGGCGATCTGCAAACCAATGTTAGAAGGTGCATGCCGCCACCTACGGTGCTGGAGTGTCAATCGCTGTTTAAAACATTTATAAATCCCCCTTCCTAACTCAGTACTTCTGAGAAAATAAAAAAGAGCCGTACTAACTTATAATAGACCCTCCCCCAACCCCCAAATCCCTTCCTAACCCAGTCCAACCTCAATGACCCTACACTTCAATCTTTACCTCTCTTCAACATACTTACAACAATATAACAACACATTGTCCAATGTTTCATCAACCATACAATCCAGACTCAATCCACATGTTTGCGAACCAGATGTAATGACGAGGTCAATGTTCAATGCCCTAAGCGCAAACCAGCAAACACCAGCTCTCCCTTCCTAATCTAACTTTTGAATCTTGTTCCACCGAACTTTCTTTGGAGGGCATATAAATTCCGGTCCTTGTGCTAAGTCTCATCTCTTCTGCCACACATGGCTCTGATATTACATTTGGCCTCACCTCTACCCAGTAGAACACCCACTGGAGGGAAACTATTATCGCCAACATTTACACTGAGTATACTCACAATTCATCCGTTAGTCTTCTATATATCTGCACATCAATTTCAGGAACGTAAATGCCTGCTCCTGTGCGCCCAATATCTGGGTCCTTGGAACCATCTGTGAAAAGTGGTAAAAAAGTGTAAAAAAACATAGATCAATGTAGTTGTCAACCAGTTTCACTGACTTATGCCCAATATTTCCTTTTCTCTACCAAGATCAACAACAGGTTCTGGGAGTAACCATGGAGGAACATCCCCTATGACCACAAATGAGTCAACCTCTGACTCCCTCAAACCACTCACATCAGCAAACTTTCCAACTGTCCAACCAAAACCACTACCTTGTCTACTAGCATATTCCCAACATTCATCTAGAACAGTAGCAGTGGGATTCTCAACCTCACATCCTTTCAACCCAATAAGCTACTGACAATGTTTTGCATATCCAAAGGTATCACACCTGCCTCCACTAGTAAGGCACATACAGATGTTGATTTAAATGCACCAATACATATCCTTTGTCATGACGTGACTTTCATTAATGTGATTACTGTCATTTATTTAATCCACTATGTTTAATTGTTAACACGTTTAAATGAACTAATTAGGAATTTGGGGCAACGCGGAAGAGGTTGTTTAACAAGTTTCGATAACAGTCACTTATTAAAACCTCTTGAAACTAGGGGGCACTATTTTTATTTTTGGAAAAATAACGTTCCCAAAGTAAACCGCCTATTTCTCAGGACCAGATAATAGAATATGCATACAATTGACAGCTTAGGATGGAAAACACTCTAAAGTTTCCAAAACTGTCAAAATATTGTCTGTGAGTTTAACAGAACTGATATTGCAGGCGAAAGCCTAAGAAAAATCCAATCAGGAAGTGACTCGTGTTTTGAAACCGTTGTGTTCCTATGCACCCCTATTGGCCAATGAAAGGGATATCAACCAGATTCCTTTTTCTACGTATTCCCTACAGCATTTTGATGTTGAAGAATGAGTGTAAATGACTACATTGCGTAAGTGGCCAGCTGAGGGCTCGTGACCGCCATTTCCGGTGGATTTCTCGACATAACGTGACCAACAAACAAAAGACGGGATATACTGTGTTCAATACCGGAGGAAAACAATGTGTTGCGAGATTTCAGGTCACGCGCCTCCAACAAAGATTACACTTCCCTCTACCCTCGTTCTGAACAGTGCTACTTTTTCATTTCTCAAAGGAAAAACCTCAACCAATTTCTAAAGACTGTTGACATCCAGTGGAAGCAATAGGAACTGCAAGAAAATCACTTAGAAATCTGGATTCCCAATTAAACCCATTGAAAAGAGAGGGACCCCCCCAAAAAAAATCTGAATGGTTTGACCTCGGGGTTTCGCCTGCCAAATAAGTTATGTTATACTCACAGACATGTTTCAGACAGGGTTAGAAACTTCAGAGTGTTTTCTATCCAAATCTACTAATAATATGCATATTTTAGCTTCTGGGCCTGAGTAGCAGGCAGTTTAATTTGGGCAAGCTTTTCATCCAAAATGATGAATGCTGCCCCCTACCCTAGAGAAGTAAAAAAAAAAAACTACTAAGGACACCAATAATAAGAAGAGACTTGCTTGGGCCAAGAAACATGAGCAATGGACGTTAGACTGGTGGAAATGTGTCCGTTGGTTTGATGAGCCCAAATGAGTCGACAGCATTCTGCAGCGATATGCCATCCCATCTGGTTTGCGCTTAGTCAAACTATCATTTGTTTTTCAACAGTACAATGACCCAAAACACACCTCCAGGCTGTGTAAGGGCTATTTGACCAAGGAGATTGATGGAGTACTGCAATAGCTGACCTCAACCCAATTGAGATGGTTTGGGATGAGTTGGACCGCAGAGTGAAGCAATAGCAGCAAACAAGTGCTCAGCATATGTGGGAACTCCTTCAAGACTGTTGGAAAAGCATTCCAGGTGAAGCTGGTTGAGAGAATGCCAAGAGTGTGCAAAGCTGTCATCAAGGCAAAGGGTGGCAACTTTGAAGAATCTCATATAAAATATATTTTGAATTGATTAACAGTTTTGGTTACTACATTATTCCATATGTGTTATTTCATAGTGTTGATGTCTTCTATTATTCTACAATGTAGAAAACAATAATAATAAAGAAAAACCCTGAATGAGTAGGTGTGTCCAAACTTTTGACTAGGACTGTACACTGAAAAACTATAAACACAACATGCAACAATTCTCAAATTTACTCAGTTATAGTTCATATAAGGAAATCCATGGATTTCACATGACTGGGCAGGGGCTTTTAATCAGGGCAAGGTGACCGGAAACATGACCGAATACAAACAGTGTAGCTGGTCCCTCCGCAATTCAATCAAACAAGCTAAGCATCAGTATAGAGACAAAGTGGATTCGCAATTCAAGAGGTATGTGGCAGGGTCTACAGTCAATCACAGACTACAAAAGAAAAACCAGACCCATCGCTGGCCCACGATGTCTTGCTCCCAGACAGACTAAACAACCTCTTTGCTCGCTTTGAGAACAATACAGTGTCACTGACACATCCCGCTACCAAAACGGTCTCTCCTTCACTGCAGCCAACATGAGTAAAACATTTAAACATGTTAACCCTCGCAACGCTGCAGGCCCAGATGGCATCCCCGGCCGCGTCCTCAGAGCATGCTCAGACCAGCTGGCTGGTGTGTTTACGGACATATTCAATCAACCCTTATCCCAGTCTGCTGTTCCCACATGCTTCAAGAGTGCCACAATTGTTCCTGTTCCAAAGAAAGCTAAGGTAACTGAGCTAAATGACTACCCCCATGTAGCACTCGCTTCCGTCATCATGAAGTGCTTTGAGAAACAAGTCAAGGACCATATCACCTCCACCCTACATGACACCCTAGTCCCACTCCAATTTGCTTACCGCCCCAAAATGTCCACAGACGACGCAATCGCAATCACACTGCACACTGCCCTAACCCATCTAGACAAGAGGAATACCTATGTTAATCCCACCACAGTGTCCGATTTCAAAAAGGCTTCACGACGAAAGCACACCAAACAATTATGTTAGGTGAGTGCCTAGTCACAGAAAAACACAGCCATCTTTTCAGCCAAAGAAAGGAGTCACAAAAAGCAGAAATAGAGAGAAAATTAATCACTAACCTTTGATGATCTTCATAAGATGATACTCATAGGACTTCATGTTACACAATAAATGTATGTTTTGTTTGATAAAGTTCATATGTATATTCAAAAATCTCAGTTTACATTGGTGCGTTATGTTCAGTAATGTTTTGCTTCCAAAACATCCGGTGATTTTGCAGAGAGCCACATCAATGTACAGAAATACTGATAATAAACATTGATAAAAGATACAAGTGTTCTACATGGAATTATGGATCCACTTCTCCTTTAATGCAACCGCCGTGTCAGATTTCATAAAAACTTTATGGAGAAACACACCATGCAATAATCTGAGTACAGCGCTCAGACACAAAAACAAGCCAGACAGATACCCGCCATGTTGTGGAGTCAACAGAAGTCAGAAAAAGCATTATAAATATTCACTTACCTTTGATGGTCTTAATCAGAATGCACTCCTAGGAATCCCAGTTCCACAATAAATGTTGGTTTTCTTCGATGAAGTCCATCATTTATGTCGAAATACCTCCTTGTTGTTCGTGCATTTAGTTCACAAATCCAAATTCATAAAGCGTGATCACTAGGTCCAGACGAAAAGTCAAAAAGTTCCTTAAAACCTCTTGATACTACCCATCCCGGGTCCGGGAGCGTAATCATCAACTGACACTAATTAGCATAACGCAACCGACATAAATATTACTAGAAAATATTCCTATTCATGAAATCACAAGTGATATATATTGAAACACATCTTAGCCTTTTGTTAATCACCATGTCATCTCAGATTTTGAAAATGTGCTTTACAGCGAAAGCAAGACAAGCATTTGTGTAAGTTTATCGATAGCCTAGCATAGCATTATGCCTAGCTAGCAGCAGGCAACCTGGTCACGAAAATCAGAAAAGCAATCAAGTTAAATTGTTTACCTTTGATGAGCTTCTGATGTTTTCACTCACGAGACTCCCAGTTATGCAAATGTTCCTTTTTTCCCAAAATATTATTTTTGTAGTCGAAATAGCTCCATTTGTTCTTCACGTTTGGCTGAGAAATCGACCGGAAATTGCGGTCACTACAATGCCGAAAAATATTCCAAATTAGCTCCATAATATCGACAGAATGGCAAACATTGTTTAAAATCAATCCTCAAGGTGTTTTTCAAATATCTATTAGATAATATATCAACCGGGACTGGTGGCTTCTTAGTAGGATAGAGAGAAAAAATGGCCGCATTTGTCCTTTACGCACAAAACACTCTGAGAGACTTCAGCTGACCACTGACGCTATGTTGACGTTCAGGCTCATTTTTCAAAATAAAAGCCTGAAAATATGTATTGTGACACTAGACACATTAGGGAAACTATAGAAAAAGAAATCTGGTTGATATCTCATTCACTGCTCAATAGGGGCGCATAGGAACGCAGAGCTTTCTAAATAAGAGTCCCTTCCTGATTGGATTTTTCTCAGGCTTTCGCCTGCAATATCAGTTCTGTTATACTCAGACAATATTTTTACAGTTTTGGAAACTTTAGAGTGTTTTCTATCCTAAGCCGTCAATTATATGCATATTCTAGCATCTTGTCTTGACAAAATAGCCGTTAACTTTGGGGATGTTATTTTTCCAAAAATGAAAATAGTGCCACCTAGATTCAAGAGGTTAACAGTCCGTAGAAATAAGCCAAACAATGTATAGAATCAATCTTTCTGATGTTTTTAACATAAATCTTCAATAATGTTCCAACCGGAGAACTCCTTTGTCTTTAAAAATTCATTGGAACGCAGCTACCTCTCACGGGAGCGTGCGTGATCAGCTCATGGCAGACACCTGATTGAAATAACTATTTTTGTCTCCTCCTTCACAGTAGAAGCCTGAAACAAGGTTCTTAAGACTGCTGACATCTAGTGGAAGCCTTAGGAAGTGCAATATGACCCCATAGACACTGTATATTCAATAGGCAATGAGTTGAAAAACTACAAACCTCAGATTTCCCACTTCCTGGTTGCATTTTTTCTCAGGTTTTTGCCTGCCATATGAGTTATGTTATACTCAGAGACATCGTTACACTCACAGAAATCAAACTTCAGAGTGTTTTCTATCCAAATATACTAACAATATGCATATCTTAGCTTCTGGGCCCGAATAGCAGGCAGTTTACTCTGGGCAACTTATTCATCCAAGCTACTCAATACTGCCCCCCAGCCATAAGAAGTTTAACCAAGACCCCTAGACATAATGATTAATCTAGCTAGGTCTAAGACCCCTAGTCATAATGATTAATCTAGCTAGGTCGAAGACCCCTAGTCATAATGATTAATCTAGCTAGGTCTAAGACCCCTAGACATAATGATTAATCTAGCTGGGCCTAAGACCCTGAGACATAATGATTAATCTAGCTAAGCCTAAAATCCATTAACATAACAAGTGTAGTCAGATCAGTAGCGTAGTTTTTGTTTTTTATTTTTTATTTAACCTTTATTTAACCAGGTAGGTTAGTTGAGAACAAGTTCTCATTTACAACTGCGACCTGGCCAAGATAAAGCAAAGCAGTTTGACACACAACAGAGTTACACATGGAATAAACAAACATACAGAATAATACAATAGAAAAAATATATATATACAATGTGTGCAAATGAGGTAAGGGAGGTAAGGCAATAAAATAGGCCATAGTGGCGAGGTAATTATGATATAGCAATTAAACACTGGAGTGATAGATGTGCAGAAGATGAATGTCCAAGTAGAGATACTGGGGTGCAAAGGAGCAAAATAAATAAATACAGTATGGGGATGAGGTAGATGGATGGGTTATTTACAGATGGGCTATCTACAGGTGCAATGATCTGTGAGCTGCACTGACAGCTGGTGCTTGAAGTTAGTGAGGGAGACAAGGGTCTCCAGCTTCAGTGATTTTTGCAGTTCGTTCCAGTCATTGGCAGCAGAGAACTGGAATGAAAGGCGGCCAAAGGTGGAATTGGCTTTGGGGGTTACCAGTGAAATATACCTGCTATGGTGACCAGTGAACTGACATAAGGCGGGGCTTTACCTAGCAAAGACTTGTAGATGAGCTGGACCCAGTGGGTTTGGCAACGAGTATGAAGCGAGGGCCAGCCAACGAGAGAGTACAGTTCGCAGTGGTGGGAAGTATATGGGGCTTGTGACAAGACAGCACTCAATTTGTTGAGAGTGAGAGGCTATTTTGTAAATGATATCGCCGAAGTCGATGATTGGTGGATAGTCAGTTTTACGAGGGTGTTTGGCAGCATGAGGGATGCTTTGTTGCGAAATAGGAAGCCCATTCTAGATGCTTGCTACCATTGGAACATACAAAATGACTGTGCTATGATTTGCAGTCACTCCCCTCTGTCCTTTGTTTCTTTCATATTGATTCTGTACTGTTGAGGAAAGTTCTTGCAAGGAACAGTTTCACTATATCGTTTACACCCAGTGTCCAGTGGAGGTCAGACCTGGGTAGAAAAAGTGGTTTGTAGTTATTCAGCTTTTCAAATGCTAAAGGTACTTGAATATTTTAGGATCCCATTAGCGACAGCTAGTTTCACTGGGGTCTGACAAAAAATATAAACATATGTAAATTGCGTGTTTGTGCATCTGTTACACACAACCAGTGGGGGAGAGGCTGTGTGCCGACAAGTTTTGCTTTTTTTAAACCCGGTTTGCTGTTCTCTTGCACTGTGGAAGGGAGTTCAAGCCAAACATGGCTCAATATAATACTGTGCGTTTAATTTGTT
The DNA here is from genome assembly GCF_018296145.1 of Oncorhynchus tshawytscha. Taxonomy (NCBI): domain Eukaryota; kingdom Metazoa; phylum Chordata; class Actinopteri; order Salmoniformes; family Salmonidae; genus Oncorhynchus; species Oncorhynchus tshawytscha. Next base: position 23,925,839 of record NC_056449.1, read on the forward strand.
CATGATTTGAGGACTGAAAAGACCCCTGGTGGCATGTCTGGTGGGGTAAGTGTATGTTGACTATGCAAAAAAAAAAAGAGGAATTAAAAGAAATGCAGTCAACCTTTCCTCAACTACCAGAAACAAAGGAAAACAAATCTGTTTACACAAGTGGTGTGATCCACAATCCCTTTTTCTCCAGACCCAGTCTGTCCCTAATCAGCAAACGTATGGTAGACAGAAGAGAACCCACATTTGAAAGACAAGGCATTTGAAGTAAATTGTTTATTGAACAAATCATGTAAGAGTAGCAGGAACACCAGGACAAATCAAAATCATAACCGTACAACCTAAGTGTCAGCAATGGTGGCCAAATCAGATGTAAATTTTAGTCGTATGATTTTGAAAATAATTCATACCATTGTAGTGTTCACCCCTGTAAACAATTTGCATAACGATGCGCAAGTGAAGGAGATCCACATTTCAAACAAGTGCATTAGTTTGCACAATTCCTCACCTCAGTTACCTTTGCCCTTTTCTTCAAATGGAGGCACAGTAACAGGGGAAAGACGATTAAGGAGTTAGGGAGATCATAATTTGGTTTGCCCATCTAGCTTGTTGAGGGGTCGGGCAGTCTGATCAAGGCCGGCTACCGCTGCAGCAGAGGCACGGGAGCCGGCGGCCGCTTCTGCTGAGGTATGGTTGGCAGTTGCTCCAGCTGAGGCGCGGGGGCCAGCTGCTTCTGCTGAGGCATGGCTGGCAGTTGCTCCAGCTGAGGCGCGGGCCACTTCCATAGAGGCATGGTTGGCAGTTGCTTCAGCTGAGGCGCGGGCCGCTTCCGCAGAGGCTCGGGGGCCGGGGGCCGCTTCTGCTGAGGCATGGTTGGCAGTTGCTCCAGCTGAGGCGCGGGGGCCAGCCGCTTCTGCTGAGGCATGGTTGGCAGTTGCTCCAGCTGAGGCGCGGGGGCCAGCCGCTTCTGCTGAGGCATGGTTGGCAGTTGCTCCAGCTGAGGCGCGGGGGCCAGCCGCTTCTGCTGAGGCATGGCTGGCAGTTGCTCCAGCTGAGGCGCGGGCCACTTCCATAGAGGTATGGTTGGCAGTTGCTTCAGCTGAGGTGCGGGCCGCTTCTTGGTTGGCAGTTGCTCCAGCTGAGGCGCGGGGCCAGCCGCTTCTGCAGAGCTATGGTTGGCAGTTGCTCCAGCTGAGGCGCGGGCCGCTTCTGCTGAGGCATGGTTGGCAGTTGCTTCAGCTGAGGTGTGGGCCGCTTCTTGGTTGGCAGTTGCTCCAGCTGAGGCGCGGGGGCCAGCCGCTTCTGCAGAGCTATGGTTGGCAGTTGCTACAGCTGAGGCGCGGGCCGCTTCCGCAGAGGCTCGGGGGCCGGCGGCCGCTTCTGCTGAGGCATGGTTGGCAGTTGCTCCAGCTGAAGCGCAGGGGCCAGCCGCTTCTGCTGAGGCATGGTTGGCAGTTGCTCCAGCTGAGGCGCTGGGGCCAGCCGCTTCTGCTGAGGCATGGTTGGCAGTTGCTACAGCTGAGGCATTTGTCCCGGCGTCACACTTGCCAGAGTATTGGTGCCAGTAGCTTTAGCATTTGGAACAGACACCACACTTGCTTGGGATCCAGATGGTTCAGGTCCAGTGCATGCAGGATGCCCATAAGCATCACCTAGGAAACAAAACATTATGGTAAAACGCCAGCCTTAAGCTATTGGAACTAGACAGATTTTAACTTGAATTAGTGTAAACCAAAACGCACCTTGAAGTGGAAAACACTTTATCCCTCCAATTAGCAGGCAACAAAGCAAAGAAACACTACAAAACATTCACACAGTTAAACAAAACAACCAGTGACAACTTTAAGAAAAGGTAAACCAACCAAATGAATACATTGAAAAACTAACCTCAAAGAGAGTCCAAAAGTCACAGCCATTTTAGTGATCAAAACCACAACCGTATTCAGAACTAATGCTAGCCAGACACACTGCCAGAATATCCCTGTTGCTATGTCTAACAGCTGTTATGGTTGCACCTTATAAAGGAATCCTAAACCCTTCTAACCTGGATGGCTAATTATGTACAGCTGTCAGCCAATTAACTTCATTTCCATTGGTTCAATTTCCCAATTGCGATTAGGTGCTCTGGGTTTCAGTCAGCTGGTGTGCACTGGTGTGCTGGAGGTGGAGTCTCCACATCATGGACCAATCTGACGGTTTTAAAGAATGAACTCTACCCACCCATTCTGGACTGAGCCAATTGTTTTTTTAACAGGAGTTGTTGTTTTAGTGCATGAATGTGCATACGCAGGTAGGCCAATGCAGAAGGTTCCAAAATGCAGTTTACGTTTTACGTTGAGCACCACACCAGAAGACGCTGGTGGGAAGAGCTATAGGAGGACGGGCTCATTGTAATAGCTGGATGGGAAACAATGGAACGGAGTCAAACATATCACACATAATGGGAACTCTGTTCCAACAATTTCATTCCAGCCAATAAAATGAGCCCATCCTCCTATAGCTCCTGTACTACACCTCACATTTGAGCAGTTTCATGTCCAGATATTTGGACAGAGATGGTAATATCCATTATAGATCAGACACACCGGTAGGATTGTCTAATGTTTGCCTCCCAATTTGTATTTAGCACCTCCGAACAGTGTCGGCAGTCAATGTCTTTTATGTTCACACAGAAAAGATTGTGAAGTTGTCAAACACTGAGCCTTGTTAAAATTCTCCAAACCAGAAGGTAGCATTTGTTGGCAATGCATGTCCATGTGTGTTGCTTTATTTTCAAGTCAATGTTAGCTAGCTGTGATGGTATTGTAGAAAGACCTTGTTGATACTAGTCAGATGGTCACAGAAAACTACATGGCTATCGTTATCTAAATGGTTACCATGATTCGCTAGCAATAGGCTTCACTCACCAACCCTTTTGTTTCATATGAAGAGTGTTTGTGACTGCCTTGCTCAGTTAGAAAGCTAACGTTAGCTAGCTAGATAGTTAATGAATAAACTAGTGTACATTATCAAACCTAACAAAGAATCCTTCAAAAACTCTTAACTAGACATAAAATATACAAAGACTTGCTCTAGAAAAAAATATATTATGCAGCTTTATTGTTTGAGGTAATGGTTGAGGTAATTCTGATACTGTTATTTTTTTTCAGCAAAGGCAGCAGTGTGTGCAAAGTTTCAGATTGATCCAGTGAAGCATTGCAGTACTGGACAATATTTTGTATCATGTCTCCCCAAATGTGCCAAATTGATACATTTTCAAGTACATAACTATAGAGCAGTGGTTCTCAATCCTGGTCCAAAGGGGTGCACATTTTTTTGCCCTAGCACTACACACATGATTGAAATCAACAACTCCTCATCAGGATTTGATGATTTGAATCGGGTGTGTAGTGCTCTGGCAAAAACAACAATGTGCACCCCTTTGGGTGCCCAGGATCAAGATTGAGAACCACTGCTCTAGAGAACATACAAAAAGGACATGGTTATACAAAATTTAAGTTTAAACACTCCCAGGAATGTCATGCATGATGGATGATGGATCATTAGTTTATACACTAACTTTCACACATCTAGATGGCCGGCCAGGGTGGGTGTTGAGCCAGAGACAGCAGGGGTTCAGACTATAGAACCCAGTTCCTACATTTGAATATAAAAATGTATTTTATCAAACAAAACTATGCTAAATTCTATCTGTGGGACATGGTTGCCATGATATCTCCAGTGTTCTGTTGCTCAGATAGAGATGAGGGTGATATCCTGTGTTGGTTGTTGTTAGGACATACTAATCCTCTCTCTCCTATGTTGGTTTTTGCTGAGAGACAGGTTGCTGTGAAGTTTTTTGTAGCTGTCCTGTGGGGGTATGTTTATGTCCAAAGGACTGTTTTTATTATTGAACTTGTTTGTACTTTTCTGTTTCATTTGTTCCCAGGGGGAAGGGGAAGGCACCTAGGGAGTGCTTAGGCAAGAGGCCCGCGGGCATACATAACCCGTAGTATTCACTGTCTATACACACTAGGTAAGACCTGGGCGGACCACCCCCTGTATTTTGGTTAGCGCACCAGGTGGTGCTAAGTTAAGTAGTGCGTAGGCAGGTAAGGTGGGAGAGGGGGCTTTGATATTTACTTTCTTTGCTCTGGTTCCATCCAGCGCCTTTTCCCCAAAATTTCAGTGTGATGGAATAAATTCCTAGTAAACGGTAAATTCTCTGCCTTTTTTGTCATCCTTACTCGCAGCTACAGTCCCATACCTCTTTCACTCCATGGCAAGTTGAGTTGTAGCAGGGTGTTGCGTTCCCTCTTCGTAGAGGTGTGTGTAACATAATCTGGGATCATTCCTTTAAACCCACCGGACCCTGCTGCTCTTAGCTCTTTGTGGTTAGTGATTGAGGTGTGATGGTAGGTTGTGAGTTTGGATGACTTGTTTAGTTTGTGTGTTTAGTAGACTGCCGTGTACAAATCCGATCTGACCTTTTATCATCTGCTTTGGGTTGTTCAGACGGGACCTGAATGTGAGGCTGGCCCGTTTAGAAATGGAGCAAAAAGAGACAGAAAAAGTATGTGAAGGGTTTCTGCAAATGTGGTTGCTGACGCGTGAGCACGAAACTGGGGATGCATTAGTGTTAAGATAATTATGTTCTCAATGTTCATAAACCGAACTTCAATTAAACTACTCAGTCTGCAATCCAGAGGTTGTAAGAGTCTGGTTGAATGAAACAGACGGACGCTCTGAAAATCATACAATGCACACTTGGCTATATACCTCACATTTGGTCATCAATGCCCCTCTTCTCCTGACACTCAATGCCATTTACAAGTCTTACTTCAGCACGTACATTGCTTATCATGTCCTGCAACATGTTACACAATCTACTGCAAGCCTAACGGTTTCTCCCCTCCCTGGGTGGGGAGACCTCCTTCCCTGTTATCAGTTTCACAGTGGTCACAAGTTGAATGCCACAGTTCCTTGTCTGTTAAAACTTCTCTAGGGTAGGGGGCAGCATTCGGAATTTTGGATGAAAAGCATGCCCAAATTCAACTGCCTGCTACTCATCCACAGAAGATACGATATGCAAATCATTAGTAGAGTTGGATGGAAAACACTCTGAAGTTTCTAAAACTGTTTGAATCATGTCTGTGAGTATAACAGAACTTATGTAGCAGGCGAAACCCCGATAACAAACCATTCAGATTTTATTTCTTTGAGGTCATTCTCTTTTAAATGAGGTTTCATTGGGAATCTAGATTTCTAAGGGACTTGCTTGCAGTTCCTACTGCTTCCACTGGATGTCACCAGTCTCTAGAAATTGGTTGAGGTTTTTCCTTTGTGTAATGAAGAAGTAGCCCTATTCAAAATGAGGGTCACTTCATGTGTACTGTTAGATAGAGGTGCTTGACCAGAAAGCTAGTGTCAGTTTGTTTTTTTCCTGTATTGAACACAGATCATCATGTCTTCAATTTTATTGATTATTTACTTTAAAAAAATACCTAACGTTGTATTACAAAAGTAGTTTGAAATGTTTTGGAAAAGTTTAAAGGGTAACTCTTGAGATATTTTGTAGTCACGTTGCGCAAGTTGGAACCGGTGTTTTTCTGGATCAAACGAGCCAAATAAATGGACATTTTGGATATATATGGATGGATTTAATCGAACAAAGGACCATTTGTGATGTTTATGGGACATATTGGAGTGCCAACAGAAGAAGCTCGTCAAAGGTGATTTATATTTTTATTTCTGCGTTTTGTGTCGCGCCTGCAGGGTTGAAATATGTTTTTTCTCTTTTGTTTACGGAGGTGCTATCCTCAGATAATAGCATCGTTTGCTTTCGCCGAAAAGCATATTTGAAATCTGACATGTTGGCTGGATTCACAACACATTTAGCTTTAATTTAGGATCTTACATGTGTGATTTCATGAATTTTGATTTTTATAGGAATTTATTTGAGTTTGGCGCTCTGCATTTTCTCTGGCTTTCGGCCAAGTGGGACGCTACCGTCCCACATATCCCAGAGACTTTAGGCCACAGCTTCATTCCTCCACACAACCACCAGACATCTGCTCTAGGCCTTTTTCTTACTAAAGTCCTCGGAACTCAACCACCCAGTCAGGTCCCTCATTGTCTCGTCTGTTGTAACATTCTCTGTCCTATTGCATGTTCTTACTTCCCGTCCGTGTGTGATGTATCGAGCCATACAATAATAGTTTCCTGCAACTGTGAAAGGGGGAAGTCTGGATATAATGGATACATGGGGATACAGATAATGCAGATCAGTGCAACTGTCATTGTCTGGCTTCCCTGCCTTCATGACCAACTTTACCATACAGGCTAATTCCATCGGGTGGAAAGGGGACGGTTGTCAACTGAGGTTTGCCTGTGGCCGAGGGAATAACATTCTTCTTTAAATACTGATCTGGCCGTCTACTGAACCCATTCCAACCATAGGTTGGAATCCCCAAACCCAGTCTCAATCACTTCCTAAGGTCTTTCGTCATAACTATCCGCACCGGTCCTTGGCCCTGGATGACTACACTGGTAATATCCATTTTGTTAGAGGGACTGCTTGGACTCTGCCTGGCCGTAGAACTATCACTGGCTCTAACCTCTGCTACCAGGAATGGTACTGTAGTGTCGACCGAAACCTGGTCAGAACCAACATACCATAACCCGAGATCCTCTTTCTTTACGTTTTTTATAGTAATTCATACCTTTATGAAATACTTCCCTTGCTCCGGATTACAGTCAAAAACCCTCACCTTTACTATACTCCATCTGTTTCCATACTGGGAGTGTTGGTTTTACATAGCCCTCCCTCTCTGTGTGAGCTATGACCTGCTTCCATGAATTACACAGGGACCTGCACAGATATCTTCCATAAAGGCTCATAGTTCTGGACTGCCAAGAGGTCAGAGACCCCATTTGGTATACATAGAGCTCGACTGAGACATCCTTCCCTAGCTCAACTCTCACTTGGGTAATACAAAATCCTCATCTTCTACACTATGGGTCAAGTTACCCCCTTCTGCCTTCTCGGGTGGGTCATGGTGTATTAGGAATATGGCTCCCACAATCAAACAGCTCAGACCGATCAGCACTCCTGTAAAGCCCCACCCCTTCCCGGGGAACATATCATTAAATCAAATCAAATCAAATGTATTTATATAGCCCTTCGTACATCAGCTGATATCTCAAAGTGCTGTACAGAAACCCAGCCTAAAACCCCAAACAGCAAGCAATGCAGGTGTAGAAGCACGGTGGCTAGGAAAAACTCCCTAGAAAGGCCAAAGCCTGGTTCCTCTCTAGGTTTCTTCCTAGGTTATGTGGGGTGGCCAGTCCTCTTCTGGCTGTGCCGGGTGGAGATTATAACAGAACATGGCCAAGATGTTCAAATGTTCATAAATGACCAGCATGGTCGTATAATAATAAGGCAGAACAGTTGAAACTGGAGCAGCAGCACGGTCAGATGGACTGGGAACAGCAAGGAGTCATCATGTCAGGTAGTCCTGGGGCATGGTCCTAGGGCTCAGGTCCTCCGAGAGAGAGAGAGAAAGAGAGAAGGAGAGAACGCATACTTAGATTCACACAGGACACCGAATAGGACAGGAGAAGTACTCCAGATATAACAAACTGACCCTAGCCCCCCGACACATAAACTACTGCAGCATAAATACTGGAGGCTGAGACAGGAGGGGTCAGGAGACACTGTGGCCCCATCCGAGGACACCCCCGGACAGGGCCAAACAGGAAGGAAATGGTTGTACAGTCTTCTCAAATAAAACTGTGAAGGACCTCGGCGTTACACTGGACCCTGATCTCTCTTTTGAAGAACATATCAAGACCATTTCAAGGACAGCTTTTTTTCCATCTACGTAAACATTGCAAAAATCAGAAACTTTCTGTCCAAAATTGATGCAGAAAAATTAATCCATGCTTTTGTCACTTCTAGGTTAGACTACTGCAATGCTCTACTTTCCGGCTACCCGGATAAAGCACTAAATAAACTTCAGTTAGTGCTAAATACGGCTGCTAGAATCCTGACTATACCCAACAAATTTGATCATATTACTCCAGTGCTAGCCTCCCTACACTGGCTTCCTGTCAAAGCAAGGGCTGATTTCAAGGTTTTACTGCTAACCTACAAAGCATTACATGGGCTTGCTCCTACCTATCTCTCTGTTTTCGTCCTGCCGTACATACCTACACGTACGCTACAGTCACAAGACGCAGGCCTCCTAATTGTCCCTAGAATTTCTAAGCAAACAGCTGGAGGCAGGGCTTTCTCCTACAGAGCTCCATTTTCATGGAACGGTCTGTCTTCCCATGTCAGAGACGCAAACTCGGTCTTAACCTTAAGTCTTTACTGAAGACTCATCTCTTCAGTGGGTCATATGATTGAGTGTAGTCTGGCCCAGGAGTGGGAAGGTGAACGGAAAGACTCTGGAGCAACGAACCGCCCTTGCTGTGTCTGCCTGGCCGGTTCCCCTCTTTCCACTGGGATTCTCTGCCTCTAACCCTATTACAGGGACTGAGTCACTGGCTACTGGGGCTTTCTCATATCGTCCCTGGGAGGGGTGCGTCACCTGAGTGGGTTGAGTCACTGATGTGATTATCCTGTCCGGGTTGGCCATGCCGGAGATCTTTGTGGGCTATACTCAGCCTTGTCTCAGGATGGTAAATTGGTGGTTGAAGATATCCCTCTAGTGGTGTGGGGGCTGTGCTTTGGCAAAGTGGGTGGGGTTATATCCTTCCTGTTTGGCCCTGTCCGGGAAATAGCCCAGAAAATAGAAAATAGCCCTAATTTAAAGGTCTAAGCATTTGCCCAGCGAGGATTCTCATTAATCTCGCTCTCGTTGTCTCTCGTTGTCTCTATCTTGCTCTCTCTCTGTCTCTCTCTATCTTGCTCTCGTTGTCTCTGTCTATCTCCATATTTACTATTGTGACTCTTGATAAGTTATCACACGTATACGAGTTACTGCTTCTTATGACTTTTGACTGGTCAATAAGCCTCTCACACGCACATCATTTTTCCCCTGTTGATATCCTCTTGAAACTTTCTCTCAGTCTCGCTCTACACTTGCCTTCTTATCTTCTTTTCCGGGCTTCACACAGCCAGGTATCTAACCCTCGACCTGCTGTTTTCCCTTGACTATCTACACGTCTTCTGTCTACTACTACGTCTACTTTATCATTCATTCTAATTTTTCTACATCTAGACGTCTCTCAAATTCGTACTTCTTTCTCCATTTTGGGCATTAGATTTACCTCTCATCCCCGGTTAATTCCGGGACCTACATTGAGGATTTACTACCCATGTTATTCAATTACATTTTCCTTGATATTCTGCTTCTTCTCATGATCTCTGTGTATGTGCTTTCTACCGTTATTATCCTTAACCTATGTTGATAAATACCTCCCGTTAATCTTTCCTAGAGTTTTAGAATAATTATTTGTATGAATCCTGATATATTAATTTAGATCCCACACATATACAACCATAAGTCCTACTTATTTTCAAGTTGTTCCTTGTGACTTTTCTTTCCTGGCTGTCTGCGATCTTTGTCCTATCCCCTTCCACTCTCTTTCTGGCTTCTGAAAGCTTCGGAGGGAACCAGCTACTAGATGGTTCGATTACTCTAGCTGTGTTTAAACCTTGTTCTCTCTGCTCATTCTCGTCCTTTCCACATTCCTCATGTATTTGTTTTATCACCGACTCACAGTTATCCACATCCAGGCGACCTTTAAACCAATATTTATTTCTCCATTTTAACCTGATTCTGTTGTGTTCTGACTATTAATTCAGATCTATCTTATTCCGTTTAATTCAAATTTATTAATTTTGGATCTATAATTAGGTTACCGCGTTTAGTTTAATTCAAATCCCTCACCTCTCTTCCGTTTCCCTCCCTGCGTGGGGAGACCTCCTTCCCTGTTATCAGTTTCACACTGGTCACAAGTTGTCTGCCACAGTTCCTTGTCTGTTAAACAGCTCCTCTAATTCTATGCACAATTCTAGTCTTATGATTCAAATACATCTCACTCCATTATCCAGTGACAGGGTGGAATACTGTTAGTTATTGCCTTAACATTAATTTGAAAGTATAAATCATTTAGTCATTATCTTACCATTACCCTTACGTCGACCCGAGACGCAATCGTCCCATCTAGCCATCAGCAAATGCAAATGCGCTACGCCAAATGCTAATAGCACTCGTTAAAACTCAAACGTTCATTAAAACACACATGCAGGGTACTGAATTAAAGCTACACTCGTTGTGAATCTAGCCAACAAGTCAGATTATTAAAATGCCTTTCGGCGAAAGCATGAGAAGCTATTATCTGATAGCATGCAACACCCCGAAATACCTGAATGCGACGTAAACAAAAGAATTCGCGTAGCCGGCGCTACACAAATAGCAGAAATAAAATATAAAACTTTCATTACCTTTGACGAGCTTCTTTGTTGGCACTCCTATATGTCCCAGAAACATCACTATTGGGTCTTTTTCCGATTAAATCGGTCCATATATACCCAAAATATCCATGTATGGAAACTGTGTGATTCAGAAAAAAACACTGTTTCAAAACGCTACGTCATTTTTTAAATTAAAAAAGTCGACGATAAACTTTCACAAAACACTTCGAAATACTTTTGTAATCCAACTTCAGGCATTAGTAAACGTTAATAATCTATCAAATTGATCACGGGGCGATGTGTATTCAATAGCTCCACGATTTCAAATCATGTTCCGAAATCTCTCTTCCAAAACTTCCTGTCGGAGACCGGATGGAAAGTGGTCTCTCTTCCTCATTTGACCAAGAAACAACGAGAAGGCAATTGACAAGACTGGCGACATCGTGTGGAAGCTGTAGGACTTGCAATCTCGGCCCCATTTAATTTCGTGTCCCTTAAACAATACATGCAAGTGGCGCATGGATATTTTTTCCAGTTTTCAGTGATCAGTTTTTCTTGCGCTTTTTGATGAAACAGACGCTCTGTTATAGTCACAGCCGTGATTTAACCAGTTTTAGAAACGTGAGAGTGTTTTCTATCCACACATACTAATCATATGCATATACTATATTCCTGGCATGAGTAGCAGGACGCCGAAATGTTGCGTGATTTTTAACAGAATGTTCGAAAAAGTAGTGGGTCGACTTAAGAGGTTTTAAACATATGAATCTCCATAACAGTTAGGTGTTATTGCAAACTAAGTTTGCGTGTTTTGTGGTGAGCGTGTTACGTTCCCCAGTTTCTGTGTTGTGGTTTTGTTTGTATGTGTGTTTCAGGATGGCTTCCTGAAATTCCTTTAAGCAGCTGATTGGTCGGCCCCATTGATGATTGGAGAGCTGACCCCGCCCCCTGACCAGGATACAGCTGTATCCCATTAGACTCCTTTTCCAGCTGTATAAGCCAGTGTTCTGTGGCTCAGAAGCGAGATGAGTGTGTCCTGTCTTGGTTGTGGCTGAGAGACAGGTTTTGTTAAGTATTTTTGTAGCTGCTGACTTGAGGTATGTGTGTGCTGATAGAACTGTGTTTTTCATTCTTGAAATTGTTTAATTACATTTGGATTATTCTGTTTCATTTGTTCCAAGGGGGGAATGGGAAAGCACCTAAGGAGTGCACAGGCAAGAGGCCCACGGGCATACATAACCAGTAGTATTCACTGTCTAGGCACACTAGGTAAGACCTGGGCGGACCACCCCCTGTATTTTGGTTAGCGCAGCAGGTGGTGTTAAGTAGTGGGTAGGCAGGTTAGATAAGAGAGGGGGCTTTGATATTTACTTTCTTTGCTTTGGTTCCGTCCAGCCCCTTTTCCCCAAAATTACAGCGTGACGGAATAAATTCCCTGTAAACGGTACCATTCTCTGCCTTTGTCATCCTTACTCACACCTACTATCCCTTACCTCTTTCGCTCCATGGGGAGTTGAGTTGTAGCAGGGTGTTGTGTTCCCTCTTCCTTGAGGCGTACGTAACATGCAGACATAGGAGGCAGATGGTTTGAGACTTGTTTAATAATCCAAAAGAGGTAGGCAAGAGAATAGGCAAGAGAATAGTCGTGAACAGGCAAAAAGTCAAAACCAGATCAAAGTTCAGGAGGTACAGAGTAGCAGAAAGGCTCGTGGTCAAGGCAGGCAGAATGGTCAGGCAGGCGGGTGCAGAGTCCAGAACATGCAAGGGTCAAAATCAGGAGGACAAAATAAAAGAGAATGGCAAAGACAGGAATATGGGAAAACCACTGGTTGACTTGGAACATACAAGATGAAGAGACAGGAAACACAGGGATAAATACACTGGGGAAAACGAGCGAGACCTGGAGGGGGTGGAGACAATAACGAGGACAGGTGAAACAGACCAGGGTGTTAACTTTTATGATACCTGAAAATACTGCAGAATAATTCAAAGCCATTTGCAAACAGCAATTTGGATGCTCAGCCAAAACAATTTTGAACCTCTTTGTCCATCTGAAGGTCTTATTTCAAGCACACTGTATACCATCTTTAAAGGGATAGTTTACTCTGAATACAAACTAACATTTTCCATCTGTGGTTGTAGTTGATTCAAGAAGGCAGTTATGGGATGTTTAGTTTCCTTTATAGCCATACTTTGTTACTGTTAGCATTGTCTAACATTAAACTGTTCTTATGCCTGTGTAATGAAACTCATTACTTTTGGAGCAACATTTTATTAGCATATTGTTACATAATACTTTGTAATATTAAAATGTAATTACCAATGAGCTGATAATTTTCTAACTACATTACATGAGGAATAGTGATATCTGTTGGGGCGGTATGCAAATAGGAGTGGGTCTAGGGTTTCTGGGATAATGGTGTTGATGTGAGCCATTACCAGCCTTTCAAAGCACTTCATGGCTACAGATGTGAGTGCCCAAGAACACTAAGGTAATCTGCCTAAATGACTACAGACCCAGTAGTCATTTAGGCAGATTACCTTAGTGTTCTTGGGCACAGGCACTATGGTGATCTGCTTAAAACATGTTGGTGTTTCAGACTCGGAGAGGTTGAAAATGTCAATGAAGACACTTGCTAGTTGGTCAGCGCATGCTTGCAGTATACGTCCTGGTAATCCGTCTGGCCCTGCAGCCTTGTGAATGTTGACCTGTTTAAAGGTCTTAATCACATCGGCTGCGGAGAGCGTGATCACAGTCTTCCAGAACAGCTGGTGCTCTCATGCATGTTTCAGTGTTATTTGCCTCGAAGCGAGCATAGAAGTAGTTTAGCTCATCTGGTAGGCTCGTGTCACTGGGCAGCTCTCGGCTGTGCTTCCCTTTGTAGCCTGTAATGGTTTGCAAGCCCTGCCACATTCAATGAACATCAGAGCTGATCTTAGTCCTGAATTGACGCTTTTCCTGTTTTGTTCATTGGAGGGCATAGCGGGATTTCTTAGAAGCTTCCGAGTTAGTCCCACTCCTTGAAAGCGGCAGCTCTAGCCTTTAGCTCAGTGCGGATGTTGCCTGTAATCCATTGCTTCTGGTTGGGGTATGTACGTACGGTAACCTTGGCAACGACTTCCTCGATGCACTTATTGATGAAGCCAATGACTGATGTGGTGTACTCCTCAATGCCATCGGAGGAATCCCGGAACATATTCCAGTCTGTGCTAGCAAAACAGTCCTGTTTTGATCTAGTCACTTGTGCTTCTTGCTTTTGTTTTTGCAGGAATCAGGAGGCTAGAATTGTGATCAGATTTTCCAAATGGAGGGTGACAGAGATTTGTATGCGTCTTTGTGTGTGGAGTAAAGGTGTTCCAGAGATTTTTTTTATTTTCATTTTTCCTCCGGTTGCACATTTAACATGCTGATAGAAATGAAGGTAAAACAGATTTAAGTTTGCCTGCAAGGAGCGCTGCCTCTGGGTGAGTGTTTTCTTGTTTCTTATGGTGGAATACAGCTCATTCAATGCTGTCTTAGTGCCAGGCTCTGACTGTGGTGGTATGTAAACAGCTACGAAAAATACCGATAGTGTGGTCTACAGCTTATCATGAGATACTCTACCTCAGGCGAGCAATAGTAGCCGCCCCTTGTCTTACCAGATACCACTGTTCTATCCTGCCGGTACAGTGTATAGCCAGCCAGCTGTATGCTGATAGTGTCGTCATTCATCCACGACTCCGTGAAGCATAAGACATTACAGTTTTGAATGTCCTGTTGGTAGTTTAATCTTGAGGGTAGGTCATTGATTTTATTCTCCAAAGATTGCACGTTTGCTAGCAGAATTGAAGGAAATAGGAATTTATTCGATCTCCTACGAATTCTCAGAAGGCAGGCAGCCCTCTGGACCCTTTTTCGACACTTCTTAATGCAAATCACTGGGATCTGGGCATGTTCCCGAGAAAGCAGTCTATCATTTGCCTCGGGCTTGTCAGGCTCGTGAAAGGAAAAACAATATTCTGCCAGTCCGTGGTGAGTAATCGCAGTCCTGATGTCCAGAAGTTCTATTTGGTTATAAGAGATGGTAGTGGCAACAATATTTACAAAATAAGTTGAAAATAAACAAACAAAGCACAATCGGTTGGGGAGATGTAAAACGTCTGCCTTCTTCTCCGGCGCCATTCTTCAACATGCAGTTACAGACACAGTCCTGTCATTAGATGAATGCAGTCAATCCAATTGTTTTTTGAGATCTGTTTTCAGATGTACTTTTTTAAAAGTAGTTGCTTTCTCAGGTCTGTATTCAAATAGATGTAGTCACCTCCAAAGTTATTACTTGTTCGCCTGGGAAAATGGTAGCTTTTCAAAGCATGGTTAAAACCAGGTGCGCAACTTTCGTTTTAGAAGTGGAGGGCGAGGGGCATAATTATTAGTTAATATAATTTTTTTAAACTTTCCAAACAGCCTACTGGACAGCTCGGAGGCATCCACATAGTCCTAAACCACACCGTTGCCTCGTTTATTATCATACCCCCCCCATAGTCCGCAGTGAACGTTACACCCCTTGTTAAAACCCTAGTTATCCCAGGTCTGGTACCTATGACAAATACACCTTGATATGATTTCACCATCCATGAATCCAAGCCTAGACCATGAGGGTAGGAAACTGGTCTAGGGGCAATATATTTTGTCTTCTGTCTGTCTGTCTCTGTCTGGGTCACAATACATACAGACTGACTGTCTGTCTGTGAAGTAAACACTTTAACAATAGTCTAGCGGACTGGCCACGGCACGGTAGTCTAGCGGACTGGCCACGGCACGGTAGTCTAGCGGACTGGTGCTATCTAACAAGTTCTTTTAACTTTTCGCAACTGTCTGTAACTCCCAAATAACACAGTGAAGTCTGCCGTCTCCAGCAATGGGTTGATAGCTATAGCGTCGCCCATATTGACTTTTAGAAAAACACCAACTCTCCTCTACTATCAAATCCTTACCAGTCGATACCAAATCCCAATATTTCTCAGAGGCTAAATGACACACATAAAGCTGGCTGTGTGAGTTGTTGGTTATTGGAATGTACGGATAGCTTTGTTTCATCAGACTGGCTGAGTCCAACATGGCACCCTATAACCTTCACAGTGCACTATGGGCCCTGGTCAAAAGTAGTGCACTATATAGGGACTAGGGTGCCATTTGGGATGCAGACTCTGTATTATGGATCTGGTCCCCCTTGGGCCCCTGGTGGCAGAGAGAGTGGTACACAGACTAGATTAGAAAGCAGTTAAACCCAAGGAGACAGAGCGTGTGTGTGTGTGTGTGTGTGTGTGTGTGTGTGTGTGTGTGTGTGTGTGTGTGTGTGTGTGTGTGTGTGTGTGTGTGTGTGTGTGTGTGTGTGTGTGTGTGTGTGTGTGTGTGTGTGTGTGTGTGTGTGTGTGATGTGAGAAAGAGAGTATATGTGGGTGAGAGAGAGAGGGTGTGTGTGTGTGTGTGATGTGAGATAGAGAGTATATGTGGGTGAGAGAGAGATGGAGTGTGTGTGATGTGAGAGAGAGACCGAGAGAGTGTGTGGGTGCAGCTTCCCGCTAAGTTTTTAAATTAAGAAATCCTCTTGCTAATTGTTAATCCTTGCACAACTCCTCCTGAAGTAGATATCAGTGACAGCCAATTAAATGAACCCCTCCTGAGGTAGATATCAGTGACAGCCAATTAAATGAACCCCTCCTGAGGTAGATCTCTGTGACAGCCAATGAAATGAACCCCTCCTGAGGTAGATATCAGTGACAGCCAATGAAATGAACCCCTCCTGAGGTAGATATCAGTGACAGCCAATGAAATTAACCCCTCCTGAGGTAGATATCAGTGACAGCCAATGAATTAAACCCCTCCTGAGATAGATATCAGTGACAGCCAATTAAATGAACCCCTCCTGAGGTAGATATCAGTGACAGCCAATGAAATGAACCCCTCCTGAGTTAGATATCAGTGACAGCCAATGAAATGAACCCCTCCTGAGGTAGATATCAGTGACAGCCAATGAAATGAACCCCTCCTGAGGTAGATATCAGTGACAGCCAATTAAATGAACCCCTCCTGAGGTAGATATCAGTGACAGCCAATTAAATGAACCCCTCTTGAGACAGATATCAGTGACAGCCAATTAAATGAACCCCTCCTGAGGTAGATATCAGTGACAGCCAATTAAATGAACCCCTCTTGAGACAGATATCAGTGACAGCCAATTAAATGAACCCCTCCAGATATCAGTGACAGCCAATTAAATGAACCCCTGTTGAGACAGATATCAGTGACAGCCAATTAAATGAACCCCTCTTGAGACAGATATCAGTGATAGCCAATTAAATGAACCACTCCTGAGGTAGATATCAGTGACAGCCAATGAAATGAACCCCTCCTGAAGAAGATATCAGTGACAGCCAATTAAATGAACCCCTCCTGAGGTAGATATCAGTGACAGCCAATGAAATGAACCCCTCCTGAGGTAGATATCAGTGACAGCCAATTAAATGAACCCCTCCTGAGGTAGATATCAGTGACAGCCAATTAAATGAACCCCTCTTGAGACAGATATCAGTGACAGCCAATTAAATGAACCCCTCCTGAGGTAGATATCAGTGACAGCCAATTAAATGAACCCCTCTTGAGACAGATATCAGTGACAGCCAATTAAATTAACCCCTCTTGAGACAGATATCAGTGACAGCCAATTAAATGAACCCCTCCTGAGGTAGATATCAGTGACAGCCAATTAAATGAACCCCTGTTGAGACAGATATCAGTGACAGCCAATTAAATTAACCCCTCTTGAGACAGATATCAGTGACAGCCAATTAAATGAACCCCTCCTGAGGTAGATATCAGTGACAGCCAATGAAATGAACCCCTCCTGAAGAAGATATCAGTGACAGCCAATTAAATGAACCCCTCCTGAGGTAGATATCAGTGACAGCCAATGAAATTGTATGGGATTTCCTCCTCTTCTTCCGAAGAGGAGAGGCGAGAACGTTCGGAGGACCAATATGCGGCGTGGTAAGTGTCCATGTTTTTTTTTAATGAGAAATACTACACATGAACACGACTGAAATACAATAACAATAAACGTGGAACGAACGAAACCCAAAACGGTACCGTGTGGTGAACAACACAGACACGGAAACAAACACCCACAAACAAACAGTGAAACCCAGGCTACCTAAGTATGATTCTCAATCAGAGACAACTACTGACACCTGCCTCTGATTGAGAACCATACTAGGCCGAAACATACAAATCCCCAAATCATAGAAAAACAAACATAGACTGCCCACCCCAACTCACGCCCTGACCATACTAAATAAATACAAAACAAAGGAAATAAAGGTCAGAACGTGACAGAAATGAACCCTTCCTGAGGTAGATATCCGTGACAGCCAATGGATCTAATCTAAATATCCCCAGTCAATATCCTTTTGTATTTATATTTGTGGAATTGGTGGCGGTCTCAATATGCATCCGTCCTACTGCTGAGCCAGTCAACGAAGGACGTGGATTCTGGATCACTGTTTCTCTCAAAGCCTGATTCTACAGAGGGAGTATGACAAGTCCAATCTCCCGTGGGTTAGTTCTCACAGCATGGATTTACGAAGAAAATAAATTCTCCTCAGTAGTTGAATATAAGGATACACTTCAGAATCGTATACAGTTTAGGGGCTGGTTTTAATAGAAGTTTTATATGATGTTTCTCCAAAATAATTAGTGTGTGTGTGTGTGTGTGTGTGTTTAGTGTACAGTGGATTCTGAAAGTATTCTGACCCCTTGACCTTTACCACATTTTGCAACGTTTATAGCCTTATTCTAAAATGGATTAAATCGCCGTCCCCCCATCAATCTACCCACAATACCCCATAATGACAAAGCAAAAACAATTTTTTCAGAAATTGTTGCTAATTTATTCCCCCCAAAAAACTGAAATATCACATTTTACCTAAGTATTCAGACCCTTTACTAACGACTTTGTTGAAGCACCTTTGGCAGCGATTACAGCCTCGAGTCTTCTTGGGTATGACGGTACAAGCTTGGCACACCTGTATTTGGGGAGTTTCTCCCATTCTTCTCTTCAGATCCTCTCAAGCTCTGTCAGGTTTGATAAGGAGCGATGCTGCACAGCTATTTTTTGGTCTCTCCAAAGATGTTCGATTGGGTTCAAGTCTGACCTCTTCTTGGGCCACTGAAGGACATTCAGAGACTTGTCTCGAAGCCACTCCTGCGTTGTCTTGGCGTGTGCTTAGGATCGTCGCCCTGTTGGAAGGTGAACCTTCACCACAGTCTGAGGTCCTAACCTGCTCCAGAGCGGTCTTCATCAAGGATCTCTCTGTACTTTGCTCTGTTCATCTTTGCCTCGATCCTGACTACTCTCACAGTCCCTGCTGCTGAAAAACAGCATAATACTGCCACCACCATGCTTCACTGTAGAGATCGTGTCAGGTTTCCTCCAGACGTAGAGTTGAATATTGGTTTCATCAGATCAAAGAATCTTGTTTGAGAATCTGAGAATCTTTTGCCAAACTCCAAGCGGGCTGTCATGTGCCTTTTACTGAGGAGTGGCATCCGTCTGGCCACTCTACCATAACTGCCTAATTGGTGGAATGCTGCAGAGATGGTTGTCCTTCTGGAAGGTTCTCCCATCTCCACAGAGGAATTCTGGAGCTCTGTAAGAGTGATCATCGGGTTCTTGGACACTTCTCAATGATGATCAATGGAAACAGGATGCAGCTGAGCTCAATATCAAGTCTCATAGCAAAGGGTTTGAATACTTATGTAACTAATGTATTTCTGGTTTTTTGTTTTTTTTTTGTTTATAAATGAGCTTTGTCATCATTGGGTATTGAGTGTAGATTGCTGAGGAATTTATTTTATTTAATCCATTTTAGAACAAGGCTGTAACGTAAAAAAAAATGTGGAAAAAGGGATCTGAATACTATCCGAAGGCACTGTATGTGTTTGTGAAAATCTTTATGCACAGACTTCAACACGAGTGTTTAAACAAAGTTCAGTCAATTTCCATTAACGAGCATCCTAGGGCATTTATAAATTAAACTTCATGATTGAATCAAAGCAATTATATATCATTAGAGTGGGGTTTTTAATGAATACGAGTTCTAATGCATTCAAATTTAAAAAAAGAGAAGGCCTATGATGAAAATATCCCTATGGGGTTTGGAGCATATAACATTAACAAAACAATGGCGATGTGAAGAAAATAATATATGATTAAACGTGTAGCAAAGGAGATCAAGTTATAAGGAAAATAGTCACTGACTTAATTGTTCATTTATTTGAGTTAATCTCTCTACTCTGATCGTTTTGTTTTAAAAGGCTCTTATATATATATATATAGAGAGAGAGACAGCTGCCATCCCTCCACTCTGATTAATTAGCTTGAAGTTATCTGTGTCAGTAATACTGTGATAAGGCTTGCAATATACACTTACACATGTTTTACTGCCAGCATAGACAGCCCTCAACAACACAGAGGCTAATGGAAAACGTTTAGTGTTCTCTGTGTGTCTGTCTGTGTGAGTAAAACATTTAATATTCATTGTGTTTGGGTCAGATTGGACAGGTGTTGGCAGTGTAGAAACGGCTCTCTACTTCACAGCACAACCCAACAAGCTCTTATTTATCTGGGCACAGACCAGCCAATCAACCTTCTCAAATTGTTTTTATCGATGATAGGATGGGATGTAGGAGTTGTGGCCTTGTGTAAAATCTAATCTACAGTTGAGATTGATTAAAACTCTGAGCCCTGAGCCACACCGCAAAAGACAGAGAGAAATCTCTCTCCCTACTCTGTCGGTCTCTCAAATCGGAGAGAAATCTCTAACCACTACCTCCCTCACCCCACTCTGTGCTCTCAAATCTCAGTCAATAAAAGGAATGTGTGGCTACATAGGAATCCCATATGGTATTGCCGATCGTGTGTGTTTCTATAACATGGCTGCACTGTGTATGTACTGTGGGATTGTATATGTACAGTCGTGGCCAAAAGTTTTGAGAATGACACAAATATTAATTTTCACAAAGTTTGCTGCTTCAGTGTCTTTAGATAATTTTGTCAGATGTTACTATGGAATAGTGAAGTATAATTACAAGCATTTCATAAGTGTCAAAGGCTTTTATTGACAATTACATGAATTTGATGTAAAGAGTTCATATTTGCAGTGTTGACCCTTCTTTTTCAATACCTCTGCAATCCGCACTGGAATGCTGTCAATTAACTTCTGGGCCACATCCTGACTGATGGCAGCCCATTCTTGCATAATCAATGCTTGGAGTTTGTCAGAATTTGTGAGTTTCTTGAGGATTGATCACAAGTTCTCAATGGGATTAAGGTCTGGGGAGTTTCCTGGCCACGGACCCAAAATATCGATATGTTGTTCCCCAAGCCACTTGGTTATCACTTTTGCCTTATGGCAAGGTGCTCCAACATGCTGGAAAAGGCATTGTTCATCACCAAACTGTTCCTGGATGGTTGGGAGAAGTTGCTCTCGGAGGATATGTTGGTACCATTCTTTATTCATGGCTGTTTTCTTAGGCAAAATTGTGAATGAGCCCACTCCCTTGGCTGAGAAGCAACCCCACACATGAATGGTGTCAGGGTGCTTTACTGTTGGCATGACACAGGATTGATGATAGCGCTCACCTTGTCTTTTCCGGACAAGCTTTTTTCCAGATGCCCCAAACAATCGGAAAGGGGATTACCTGTACTTTTTGCTGAATATCAGTCTGTCCCTGATGTTTTTCCTGGAGAGAAGTGGCTTCTTTGCTGCCCTTCTTGACACCAGGCCATCCTCCAAAAGTCTTTGCCTCACTGTGCATGCAGATGCACTCACACCTGCCTGCTGCCATTCCTGAGCAAGCTCTGTACTGGTGGAGCCCCGATCCCCCAGCTGCACCAACTTTAGGAGATGGTCCTGGTGCTTGCTGGACTTTCTTGGGCGCCCCAAAGCCTTCTTCACAACAATTGAAGCACAAACCTTGAAGTTCTTGATGATCCAATAAATGGTTGATTTAGGTGCAATCTTACTAGCAGCAATGTCCTTGTCTGTCAAGCCCTTTTTGTGCAAAGCAATGATGACGGCACTTGTTTCCTTGCAGGTAACCATGGTTGACAGAGGAAGAACAATGATTCCAAGCACCACCCTCCTTTTGAAGCTTCCAGTCTGGTATTCGAACCCAATCAGCATGATAGAGTGATCTCTAGCCTTGTCCTCGTCAACACTCACACCTGTGTTAACGAGAGAATCACTGACATGATGTCAGCTGGTCCTTTTGTGGCAGGTCTGAAATGCAGTGGAAATGTTTTTCTGGGATTCAGTTTATTTGCATGGCAAAGAGGGACTTTGCAATTAATTGCAATTCATCTGATCACTCTTCATAACATTCTGGAGTATATGAAAATTGCCATCATACAAACTGAGGCAGCAGACTTTGTGAAAATGAATGTTTCATTCTCAAAACTTTTGGCCACGACTGTAGTGTGTGTGCATTTGTGCGTGCGTATGTGTTCTGTGTGTGTATGAGAGAGAGAGAGTTATGCCTGTGTAACGTCTTGATAATGCAGCCAGCTGCAGCGTAGTCGATAGATAATTTCCCTCTCCCCTCAATGGTGACCTTTGACCCAGGAAGTGTGGCTATTCTTAGAAAAACAATCAGCTGACAGCTGGCAGCAGCTGCCATGGTAACACTGCAGTTAAGAATTGATCAGCAGGAGAATAACCTCATTAGATTTTCAGTAAAAGTCCCACCTGTGAACATCTAGGTGTGATGATAGGAAACATCTCAGTATTTGAAAACGTTGATTTATAATACCTGTATGGGAGAGTATAACCTGGTCCCAGATCTGTTTGTGTACCAACTTACCAACTTCTAGGGTCATTGGTATGGTATATGCTAATTTTAGTGTTGGGTGACAGAATGAAGCCTATGTGTGGGAGGAGCCATGTATGTGTTGTATAGATTAGTTTGGTGTTTTTTGTGGGATGTCACTTCCTGCCATTGTGGGGCAGTAATGTATAAGGTGCTGGGTCAGGTCAAAGGTTAGGTTAGGTCAATGAGATTACGTAAAGTACCAGTCAAAAGTTTGGACACGTACTCATTCAACATTGTAGAATAATAGTGAAGACATCAAAACTATGAAATAACACATGGAATCATGTAGTAACCAAACAAGAGTTAAACAAATCAAAGTATATTTTATATTTGAGATTTTTCAAAGTAGCCACCCTTTGCCTTGATGACAGCTTTGCACACTCTTGGCATTCACTCAACCAGCTTCATGAGGTAGTCACCTGGAATGCATTTCAATTAACAGGTGTGCCTTGTTAAAAGTTAATTTGTGGAATTTCTTTCCTTCTTAATGCATTTGAGCCAATCAGTTGTGTTGTGACAATGTAGGGGGTATACAGAAGATAGTCTCTTACAAAATAGGGCTAAGTCCATATTATGGCAAGAACAGCTCAATTAAGCAAAGAGAAATGACAGTCCAGACTGTTGACTGGTAAATTCACGAAGTAAACAGTGGTGGTGGGTCAATTTCCGCAACGACGGAGCATCGAAGCGCGAGGGTAAACTTCTACGCTGTTTTGGTCCCATAGCTACCACGTTGTGGCAGTGCAAATACTCTGAGTCCTCTGTGTCCTCTGAGTACTCTGTGTCTGGTAACATGACTGAATACAAACAGTGCAGCTATTCCCTCCGCAAGGCTATCAAACAAGCTAAGCGCCAGTACAGAGACAAAGTAGAATCTCAATTCAACGGCTCAGACACAAGAGGTATGTGGCAGGGTCTACAGTCAATCACGGACTACAGGAAGAAACCCAGCCCAGTCACGGACCAGGATGTCTTGCTCCCAGGCAGACTAAATAACTTTTTTGCCCGCTTTGAGGACAATACAGTGCCACTGACACGGCCTGCAACGGAAACATGCGGTCTCTCCTTCACTGCAGCCGAAGTGAGTAAGACATTTAAACGTGTTAACCCTCGCAAGGCTGCAGGCCCAGACGGCATCCCCAGCTGCGCCCTCAGAGCATGCGCAGACCAGCTGGCCGGTGTGTTTACGGACATATTCAATCAATCCCTATACCAGTCCTGTTCCCAAGAAAGCTAAGGTAACTGAGCTAAACGACTACCGCCCCGTAGCACTCACATCCGTCATCATGAAGTGCTTTGAGAGACTAGTCAAGGACCATATCACCTCCACCCTACCTGACACCCTTGACCCACTCCAATTTGCTTACCGCCCAAATAGGTCCACAGACGATGCAATCTCAACCACACTGCACACTGCCCTAACCCATCTGGACAAGAGGAATACCTATGTGAGAATGCTGTTCATCGACTACAGCTCGGCATTCAACACCATAGTACCCTCCAAGCTCGTCATCAAGCTCGAGACCCTGGGTCTCGACCCCGCCCTGTGCAACTGGGTACTGGACTTCCTGACGGGCCGCCCCCAGGTGGTGAGGGTAGGCAACAACATCTCCTCCCCGCTGATCCTCAACACTGGGGCCCCACAAGGGTGCGTTCTGAGCCCTCTCCTGTACTCCCTGTTCACCCACGACTGCGTGGCCATGCACGCCTCCAACTCAATCATCAAGTTTGCGGACGACACAACAGTGGTAGGCTTGATCACCAACAACGACGAGACGGCCTACAGGGAGGAGGTGAGGGCCCTCGGAGTGTGGTGTCAGGAAAATAACCTCACACTCAACGTCAACAAAACTAAGGAGATGATTGTGGACTTCAGGAAACAGCAGAGGGAACACCCCCATCCACATCGATGGAACAGTAGTGGAGAGGGTAGCAAGTTTTAAGTTCCTCGGCATACACATCACAGACAAACTGAATTGGTCCACTCACACAGACAGCATCGTGAGGAAGGCGCAGCAGCGCCTCTTCAACCTCAGGAGGCTGAAGAAATTCGGCTTGTCACCAAAAGCACTCACAAACTTCTACAGATGCACAATCGAGAGCATCCTGGCGGGCTGTATCACCGCCTGGTATGGCAACTGCACCGCCCTCAACCGTAAGGCTCTCCAGAGGGTAGTGAGGTCTGCACAACGCATCACCGGGGGCAAACTACCTGCCCTCCAGGACACCTACACCACCCGATGCTACAGGAAGGCCATAAAGATCATCAAGGACATCAACCACCCGAGCCACTGCCTGTTCACCCCGCTGCCATCCACATCAAATCAAATCAAATCAAATCAAATCAAATCAAATTTTATTTGTCACATACACATGGTTAGCAGATGTTAATGCGAGTGTAGCGAAATGCTTGTGCTTCTAGTTCCGACAATGCAGTAATAACGAGCAAGTAATCTAACTAACAATTCCAAAAAAAAACCTACTGTCTTATACACAGTGTAAGGGGATAAAGAATATGTACATAAGGATATATGAATGAGTGATGGTACAGAGCAGCATAGGCAAGATACAGTAGATGATATCGAGTACAGTATATACATATGAGATAAGTATGTAAACCAAGTGGCATAGTTAAAGTGGCTAGTGATACATGTATTACATAAGGATGCAGTCGATGATATAGAGTACAGTATCAACGTATGCATATGAGATGAACAATGTAGGGTAAGTAACATTATATAAGGTAGCATTGTTTAAAGTGGCTAGTGATATATTTACATCATTTCCCATCAATTCCCATGATTAAAGTGGCTGGAGTAGAGTCAGTGTCATTGACAGTGTGTTGGCAGTAGCCACTCAATGTTAGTGGTGGCTGTTTAACAGTCTGATGGCCTTGAGATAGAAGCTGTTTTTCAGTCTCTCGGTCCCAGCTTTGATGCACCTGTACTGACCTCGCCTTCTGGATGACAGCGGGGTGAACAGGCAGTGGCTCGGGTGGTTGATGTCCTTGATGATCTTTATGGCCTTCCTGTAGCATCGGGTGGTGTAGGTGTCCTGGAGGGCAGGTAGTTTGCCCCCGGTGATGCGTTGTGCAGACCTCACTACCCTCTGGAGATCCTTACGGTTGAGGGCGGTGCAGTTGCCATACCAGGCGGTGATACAGCCCGCCAGGATGCTCTCGATTGTGCATCTGTAGAAGTTTGTGAGTGCTTTTGGTGACAAGCCGAATTTCTTCAGCCTCCTGAGGTTGAAGAGGCGCTGCTGCGCCTTCCTCACGATGCTGTCTGTGTGAGTGGACCAATTCAGTTTGTCTGTGATGTGTATGCCGAGGAACTTAAAACTTGCTACCCTCTCCACTACTGTTCCATCGATGTGGATAGGGGGGTGTTCCCTCTGCTGTTTCCTGAAGTCCACAATCATCTCCTTAGTTTTGTTGACGTTGAGTGTGAGGTTATTTTCCTGACACCACACTCCGAGGGCCCTCACCTCCTCCCTGTAGGCCGTCTCGTTGTTGTTATCAAGCCTACCACTGTTGTGTCGTCCACAAACTTGATGATTGAGTTGGAGGCATGCGTGGCCACGCAGTCGTGGGTGAACAGGGAGTACAGGAGAGGGCTCAGATACGCACCCTTGTGGGGCCCCAGTGTTGAGGATCAGCGGGGGGAGATGTTGTTGCCTACCCTCACCACCTGGGGGCGGCCCGTCAGGAAGTCCAGTACCCAGTTGCACAGGGCGGGGTCGAGACCCAGGGTCTCGAGCTTGATGACGAGCTTGGAGGGTACTATGGTGTTGAATGCCGAGCTGTAGTCGATGAACAGCATTCTCACATAGGTATTCCTCTTGTCCAGATGGGTTAGGGCAGTGTGCAGTGTGGTTGAGATTGCATCGTCTGTGGACCTATTTGGGCGGTAAGCAAATTGGAGTGGGTCAAGGGTGTCAGGTAGGGTGGAGGTGATATGGTCCTTGACTAGTCTCTCAAAGCACTTCATGATGACGGATGTGAGTGCTACGGGCGGTAGTCGTTTAGCTCAGTTACCTTAGCTTTCTTGGGAACAGGAACAATGGTGGCCCTCTTGAAGCATGTGGGAACAGCAGACTGGTATAGGGATTGGTTGAATATGTCCGTAAACACACCGGCCAGCTGGTCTGCGCATGCTCTGAGGGTGCGGCTGGGGATGCCGTCTGGGCCTGCAGCCTTGCGAGGGTTAACACGTTTAAATGTCTTACTCACTTCGGCTGCAGTGAAGGAGAGACCGCATGATTCCGTTGCAGGCCGTGTCAGTGGCACTGTATTGTCCTCAAAGCGGGCAAAAAGTTATTTAGTCTGCCTGGGAGCAAGACATCCTGGTCCGTGACTGGGCTGGGTTTCTTCCTGTAGTCCGTGATTGACTGTAGACCCTGCCACATACCTCTTGTGTCTGAGCCGTTGAATTGAGATTCTACTTTGTCTCTGTACTGGCGCTTAGCTTTCTTGATAGCCTTGCGGAGGGAATAGCTGCACTGTTTGTATTCAGTCATGTTACCAGACACCTTGCCCTGATTAAAAGCAGTGGTTCGTGCCTTCAGTTTCACACGAATGCTGCCATCAATCCACGGTTTCTGGTTAGGGAATGTTTTAATCGTTGCTATGGGAACGACATCTTCAACGCACGTTCTAATGAACTCGCACACCGTATCAGCGTATTCGTCAATGTTGTTGTCTGACGCAATACGAAACATCTCCCAGTCCACGTGATGGAAGCAGTCTTGGAGTGTGGAGTCAGCTTGGTCGGACCAGCGTTGGACAGACCTCAGCGTGGGAGCTTCTTGTTTTAGTTTCTGTCTGTAGGCAGGGATCAACAAAATGGAGTCGTGGTCAGCTTTTCCGAAAGGGGGCGGGGCAGGGCCTTATATGCGTCGCGGAAGTTAGAGTAACAATGATCCAGGGTCTTTCCACCCCTGGTTGCGCAATCAATATGCTGATAAAATTTAGGGAGTCTTGTTTTCAGATTAGCCTTGTTAAAATCCCCAGCTACAATGAATGCAGCCTCCGGATAAATCGTTTCCAGTTTGCAGAGAGTTAAATAAAGTTCGTTCAGAGCCATCGATGTGTCTGCTTGGGGGATATATACGGCTGTGATTATAATCGAAGAGAATTCTCTTGGTAGATAATGCGGTCTACATTTGATTGTGAGGAATTCTAAATCAGGTGAACAGAAGGATTTGAGTTCCTGTATGTTTCCTTCATCACACCATGTCACGTTGGCCATAAGGCATACGCCCCGCCCGTCTTCTTACCAGAGAGATGTTTGTTTCTGTCGGCGCGATGCGTGGAGAAACCCGCTGGCTGCACCGCTTCGGATTGCGTCTCTCCAGTGAGCCATGTTTCCGTGAAGCAGAGAACGTTACAGTCTCTGATGTCCCTCTGGAATGCTACCCTTGCTCGGATTTCATCAACCTTGTTGTCAAGAGACTGGACATTGGCAAGAAGAATGCTGGGGAGTGGTGCACGATGTGCCCGTCTCCGGAGTCTGACCAGAAGACCGCTTCGTTTCCCTCTTTTTCTGAGTCGTTTTTTTTTTTTTTTGGTCGCTGCATGTGATCCACTCTGTTACACTGGTTGTAAGGCAGAACTCAGGATCCGCATCGCGAAAAACATATTCTTGGTCGTACTGATGGTGAGTTGACGCTGATCTTATATTCAGTAGTTCTTGTCGGCTGTATGTAAAGAAACCTAAGATGACCTGGGGTACTAGTGTAAGAAATAACACGTAAAAAAACAAAAAACTGCATAGTTTCCTAGGAACGCGAAGCGAGGCGGCCATCTCTGTCGGCGCCGGAAGTCCTTGCATGAAGGCGAGGTCAGTACAGGTGCATCAAAGCTGGGACCGAGAGACTGAAAAACAGCTTCTATCTCAAGGCCATCAGACTGTTAAACAGCCACCACTAACATTGAGTGGCTACTGCCAACACACTGTCAATGACACTGACTCTACTCCAGCCACTTTAATCATGGGAATTGATGGGAAATGATGTAAATATATCACTAGCCACTTTAAACAATGCTACCTTATATAATGTTACTTACCCTACATTGTTCATCTCATATGCATACGTTGATACTGTACTCTATATCATCGACTGCATCCTTATGTAATACATGTATCACTAGCCACTTTAACTATGCCACTTGGTTTACATACTTATCTCATATGTATATACTGTACTCGATATCATCTACTGTATCTTGCCTATGCTGCTCTGTACCATCACTCATTCATGTATCCTTATGTACATATTCTTTATCCCCTTACACTGTGTATGACAGTAGTTTTTTTTTGGAATTGTTAGTTAGATTACTTGCTCGGTATTACTGCATTGTCGGAACTAGAAGCACAAGCATTTCGCTACACTCGCATTAACATCTGCTAACCATGTGTATGTGACAAATAAAATTTGATTTGATTTGATTTGTCAGAGTAAAGTATTGCAGATCACTTTTGTTAAGTCGTCTATCAAAGTGTGTTGCATTCTAGGGATAAAAAATTGTCAGACTTACAGAACTTTACAAAAATCGTGTGATCAAAGGTCATGAAGTATTGACTGCAGTCGACAGCAAGTTTCTGAAGTTGTTCTTCACCATCTTCATCCTGTAGCCATCGCCTGCATAGTGGG
This sequence comes from Oncorhynchus tshawytscha, assembly GCF_018296145.1. NCBI lineage: Eukaryota > Metazoa > Chordata > Actinopteri > Salmoniformes > Salmonidae > Oncorhynchus > Oncorhynchus tshawytscha. The sequence goes on from NC_056449.1 coordinate 23,954,794, forward strand.
AGGCTCTGTGGTCAAACAATCATTAGGCTGTTTTTGTTGGACCCAAGCAAACGTGACCAAAGACATGACTGAAACAGGAACCAACTTTGCCATGATTCATGTATAATGTGAATATATACAAATAAATATGATGTTTGAAGCTCTCACTAGATTATTGTATAATGTGTACACACAATCATTTATTAAGATTTCAGTTTGGGTGTTCGATATGTGTATTTCAACGTCCTTTTTTGTGATATATTAACACTGGCAACACAGTCATGTTGATCTGAGCCTTGCTGTTGGAAAACCACATCAGTGTCCAAACTTTCAGCTGTCACAGATGCAAGTATCTCGACTTCACTCCTCGACTTTTGTCTAAAGATGGTTTGCTTTAGCCTAAGCACTCAGTCTAAAGATGGTTTGCTTTAGCCTAAGCACTCAGTCTAAAGATGGTTTGCTTTAGCCTAAGCACTCAGTCTAAAGATGGTTTGCTTTAGCCTAAGCACTCAGTCTAAAGATGGTTTGCTTTAGCCTAAGCACTCAGTCTAAAGATGGTTTGCTTTAGCCTAAGCACTCAAACATTCCCAATAGCTTGTGGTGCCGCTAATGGCAACATCGCTGAGTCTACCTTTAAATTATAAAGTCAATGTGTGACCCACCAGATTCAGAAGCTTGAAAATCTCATTGGGGAAAAAAAGCTAGAAACCCCCCCTGTAAAAACTTCAACTAAATATATAAATGTTTTTATTTTTGGTATTTTTGGTAGTTTCGGAGTCAAATATAATAGTTTCACAGAAGTTTTAGTTTCTCAAACAGGTTTGTTAATTATTTTATTTCAATTTACTGCATTTTTTGTGATTATTTCTAAATTTAGTTTCAGGTCAAGATTACTATAATAACCTTCCAATAATTAAAAGAGTTGGCAAGACACCGAGTCCTAATGGTTTTGCTGGCTGAGTCCTAACAGTCATGGTGGGCTGAGTCCTAACAGTCATGGTGGGCTGAGTCCTAACAGTCATGGTGGGCTGAGTCCTAACAGTCATGGTGGGCTGAGTCCTAACAGTCATGGTGGGCTGAGTCCTAACAGTCATGGTGGGCTGAGTCCTAACAGTCATGGTGGGCTGAGTCCTAACAGTCATGGTGGGCTGAGTCCTAACAGTCATGGTGGGCTGAGTCCTAACAGTCATGGTGGGCTGAGTCCTAACAGTCACGGTGGGCTGAGTCCTAACAGTCACGGTGGGCTGAGTCCTAACAGTCACGGTGGGCTGAGTCCTAACAGTCACGGTGGGCTGAGTCCTAACAGTCACGGTGGGCTGAGTCCTAACAGTCACGGTGGGCTGAGTCCTAACAGTCACGGTGGGCTGAGTCCTAACAGTCACGGTGGGCTGAGTCCTAACAGTCACGGTGGGCTGAGTCCTAACAGTCACGGTGGGCTGAGTCCTAACAGTCACGGTGGGCTGAGTCCTAACAGTCATGGTGGGCTGAGTCCTAACAGTCATGGTGGGCTGAGTCCTAACAGTCACGGTGGGCTCCTTTATTCAGATGGTCCTCTGTCAAAATTAATCTCAGCTGAATGATTGCCCCCTTCCATCATTGTCTGTCATCAAAGAGCCACATTCACTTATTTCAATCCGTCCCTTTTAACAAGTGCATTCATCCAGACGACTATCAAAGCCTTCTGTATCATATTCCACACTATTGTCCTGCTTCTAAAACAGTTGGAAGGGTATTATTTACAAAGACACTGAGCCATCCCTCATCTCCACTATCGCTGGAAGAGAATAGGCTTCCACTCCTAGAAGAACAAAGTACCATCTAAAACAGAAATGGGTTCTTCGGCTGTCCCCACAGAGGAACCCTTAATAAATGTACTGCAGTGGGCTAAATCGGTCAAACAGACTGTTTCTTGGTAGACCAAAAAACATGTAAACAAAAGTATACACCACACACACCTGGTTATGGGCTTTAAATAACAAAGGAACCTGTATCATGTCAGATATAGAGTTGAAATACATTTAATTCTGAGTTTGCATCCCAATATTACAGAATACTGAAATATAACAAAACTGTTAGAGCTAGAAACACCATGTTTTCGGCAGTTTTTTTTTTTTTTAAGTAATGTTTATTAATTATGAAATTAAGATTTTTTTAAATAGCATTCCACCTATGAGGGCACCAGGTCATTTGAAGGAAAGGGTCATAGACTGAAGGAAAGGGTCATAGAACCCCTTTTGGTTCCAGGTAAAAACTCTTTGGGGTTCCATGCATAACCCTTACCACAGAGGGATCTAGATGGAACCTAAAAGGGTTCTACCTGTAACCAAAATGAGTTCTACCTATTGGATCTGTTTGTTCTAAGAGTGTTGATTGATTTGTCACTGTCTAGTGTTGTAAGCCTGGCGTTGTCAACAATAGACTTCAGAGAGACAGAGATGTTAACATGTGTTTCCCATGCCAATAATGCCCCTTAAATTTAAAATGAAATTGAGAGAGAGAGTTGTGTCTGTGTGTGTGTGGTGAATGATGCTGGTTTGCCATTGTATGGGACTGTCAGGCAGATAGTTGTGTCTGTGTGTGTGTGTGGTGAATGATGCTGGTTTGCCATTGTATGGGACTGTCACAGGCAGATGTTGTGTCTGTGTGTGTGGTGAATGATGCTGGTTTGCCATTGTATGGGACTGTCACAGGCAGATAGTTGTGTCTGTGTGTGTGGTGAATGATGCTGGTTTGCCATTGTATGGGACTGTCACAGGCAGATAGTTGTGACTGGTAATTGACTGGTCAATATGGGACAGAGAGACAACAAATGAGTCAGTAAATCACTAGCTTAGCAGTCTTCAAAATCACCTCTCTCTAATACTGTCATCTCCTCACCTCTCTTTCTCTCTAATACTGTCATCTCCTCACCTCTCTTTCTCTCTAATACTGTCATCTCCTACCCTCTCTTTCTCTCTAATACTGTCATCTACCCATCTCTCTCTCTCTCTCTCTCTAATACTGTCATCTCCTCCCCCTCTCTCTCTAATACTGTAATCTCCCATCTCTAACTCTCTCTAATACTGTCATCTCCTCCCCTCTCTTTCACGAATACTGTCATCTCCTTCCCTCTCCCTCTCTCTCTCTCTCTCTCTCTCTCCAATGATGTCATCTCCTCCCTTCTCCCTCTCTCTCTAATACTGTCATCTCCTTCCTTCCCTCTCTCTCTCTCTCTCTCGCTCCAATACTGTCACCTCCTTCCCTCTCTCTAATACTGTCATCTCCTCCCCTCTCCCTCTCTCTCCAATACTGTCATCTCCTCACCTCTCTTTCTCCCTTTTCTCTCTCTCGCTCTCTCTCTCTCTCTCTCTCTCTCTCTCTCTCCAATACAGTCATCTCATCTCTCTCTCTCTCTCTCTCTCTCTCTCTCTCTCTCTCTCCAATACAGTCATCTCCATCTCTCTCTCTCTCTCCAATACAGTCATCTCCATCTCTCTCTCTCTCTCCAATACAGTCATCTCCATCTCTCTCTCTCTCTCTCCAATACAGTCATCTCCATCTCTCTCTCTCTCTCCAATACAGTCATCTCCATCTCTCTCTCTCCAATACAGTCATCTCCATCTCTCTCTCTCTCTCTCCAATACAGTCATCTCCATCTCTCTCTCTCTCTCTCCAATACAGTCATCTCCTCTCTCTCTCTCTCTCTCTCCAATACAGTCATCTCTCTCTCTCTCTCTCTCTCCAATACAGTCATCTCTCTCTCTCGCTCTCTCTCTCTCTCCAATACAGTCATCTCCCCTCTCTCTCTCTCTCTCTCTCTCCAATACAGTCATCTCCCTCTCTCTCTCTCTCTCTCCAATACAGTCATCTCCCTCTCCAATACAGTCATCTCCCCCTCTCTCTCTCTCTCTCTCCAATACAGTCATCTCCCCTCTCTCTCTCTCCAATACAGTCATCTCCCCTCTCTCTCTCTCTCTCTCCAATACAGTCATCTCCCCCTCTCTCTCTCTCTCCAATACAGTCATCCCCCTCTCTCTCTCTCTCTCTCTCTCTCTCCAATACAGTCATCTCCCTCTCCAATACAGTCATCTCCCCCTCTCTCTCTTTCTCTCTCCAATACAGTCATCTCCCCCTCTCTCTCTCTCTCTCTCTCCAATACAGTCATCTCCCCCTCTCTCTCTCTCTCTCCAATACAGTCATCTCCCCCCTCTCTCTCTCTCAATACAGTCATCCCCCTCTCTCTCTCTCTCTCTCTCTCTCTCTCTAACACTGTCATCTCCTAGATTCTCTCTAAATCTGTCATCTCCTCCCCTCTCTCTCTCTCTAATACTGTAATCTCCTCCCATCTCTAACTCTCTCTCAAAAATGGTCATCTCCTCCCCTCTCTCTAATACTGTCATCTCCTCCCCTCTCTTTCACGAATATTGTCATCTCCTTCCCTCTCTCTCTCTCTCTTTCTCCAATACTGTCTTCTCCTCCCCTCTCCCTCTCTCTCCAATACTGTCATCTCCTCCCCTCTCTTTCTCCCTCTCTCTCTCTCTCTCTCTCTCTCTCTCTCTCTCTCTCTCTCTCTCTCTCTCTCTCTCTAACACTGTCATCTCCTAGATTCTCTCTAAATCTGTCATATCCTCCCCTCTCTCTCTCTAATACTGTCATCTCCTTCCCTCTCTCTTTCTCTCTCTTTCTCTCTTTCTTTCTCATCTCTACAGTCATCTCCTCCCCTCTTTCTCTCTAATACAGTCATTTCCTACCCTCTCTCTCTCTCCAATACTGTCATCTCCTCCTCTCTCTCTAACACTGTCATCTCCTCCACTCTCTGTCTATAATACTGTCATCTCCTCCCCTCTCTCTGTCTCTTATACTGTCAACTCCTCCCCCTCTCTGTCTCTTATGCTGTCAACTCCTTCCCTCTCTCTGTCTCTTATACTGCCATCTCCTTCCCTCTCTCTGTCACTGACACCGTCATCTCTTCCCCTCTCTCTTTCTCTCCAATACAGTCATCTCTTCCCCTCTCTCCTTCTCTCCAATACAGTCATCTCCTCCCTCTCTCTCTCTAATACTGTCATATCCTCCCCTCTTTCTGTCACTGATACCGTCATCTCTTCCCCTCTCTCTAATACTGTCATCTCTCCCCTCTCTCTTTCTCTCTCTAATACTGTCATCTTCTCCACTCTCTCTCTCTCTCAAACACTGTCATCTCCTCCCCCTCTCTCTCTAATGCTGTCATCTCCTCCCCTCTCTCTCTAATGCTGTCATCTCCCTCTCTCTCTCTAATGCTGTCATCTCCTCCCCTCTCTCTCTCTAATGCTGTCATCTCCTCCCCTCTCTCTCTCTCTAATACTGTCATCTCCTCCCTCTCTTTCTGTCTCGAATACTGTCTGTCATCTCTCTCCTCTCTCTCTCTCTCAGTCTCTCTCAAACACTGTCATCTCCTCCCCTCTCTCTCTCTCTAATGCTGTCATCTCCTCCCCTATCTCTCTCTCTAATGCTGTCATCTCCTCCCCTCTCTCTCTCTCACTGTCATCTCCTCCCTCTCTTCTAATACTGTCATGTCCTCCCCTCTCTCTCTCTAATGCTGTCATCTCCTCCCCTCTCTCTGTCTAATACTGTCATCTCCTCCCCTCTCTCTGTCTAATACTGTCATCTCCCCCCTCTCTCTCTATAATACTGTCATCTCCCTCTCTCTAATGCTGTCATCTCCTCCTCTCTCTCTCTCTCTAATACAGTCATCTCCTCCCTATTTCTCTCTCTAATGCTGTCATCTCCTCCACTCTCTCTCTCTCTAATGCTGTCATCTCCTTCCCCTCTCTCTCTAACATTGTCTTCTCTAGCTATACATTAACACGGCGATATGTGAATTCTTCAATAGAATCGTTATACCTTGGCAAGTAAAAGTGTCGAAAAACAATTTTTCAAACTAACATTTTCTTGTTGATACTTTATTCGTTTTCGTTTCGGGAGAATAATGCATCGTCTTTCATCTCCTCCCCTCTCTCTCTAATACTGTCATCTCTTCCCCTCTCTCTCTCTAATGCTGTCATCTCTTCCCCTCTCTCTGTCTAATACTGTCATCTCCTCCCTCTCTCTCTCTAATGCTGTCATCTCTTCCCCTCTCTCTGTCTAATACAGTCATCTCCTCCCCTCTCTCTCTCTAATACAGTCATCTCTTCCCTCTCTCTCTCTAATGCTGTCATCTCTTCCCCTCTCTCTCTCTAATGCTGTCATCTCTTCCCCTCTCTCTATCTAATGCTGTCATCTCTTCCCTCTCTCTGTCTAATACAGTCATCTCCTCCCCTCTCTCTCTCTAATGCTGTCATCTCTTCCCTCTCTCTGTCTAATACAGTCATCTCTTCCTCCCTCTCTCTAATGCTGTCATCTCTTCCCCTCTCTCTATCTAATGCTGTCATCTCTTCCCCTCTCTCTGTCTAATACAGTCATCTCTTCCCCTCTCTCTGTCTAATACAGTCATCTCCTCCCCTCTCTCTCTCTAATGCTGTCATCTCTTCCCCTCTCTCTGTCTAATACAGTCATCTCTTCCCCTCTCTCTCTAATGCTGTCATCTCTTCCCTCTCTCTGTCTAATACAGTCATCTCCTCCCCCTCTCTCTCTAATACTGTCATCTCTTCCCCTCTCTCTCTCATGCTGTCATCTCTTCCCCTCTCTCTCTCTAATGCTGTCATCTCTTCCCCTCTCTCTATCTAATGCTGTCATCTCTTCCCCTCTCTCTGTCTAATACAGTCATCTCTTCCCCTCTCTCTGTCTAATACAGTCATCTCTCCCCCTCTCTCTCTAATGCTGTCATCTCTTCCCCTCTCTCTGTCTAATACAGTCATCTCTTCCCCTCTCTCTGTCTAATACAGTCATCTCTTCCCCTCTCTCTCTAATGCTGTCATCTCTTCCCCTCTCTCTGTCTAATACAGTCATCTCCTCCCCTCTCTCTCTCTAATACTGTCATCTTCCCCTCTCTCTCTCTCATGCTGTCATCTCTTCCCTCTCTCTCTCTCATGCTGTCATCTCTTCCCCTCTCTCTATCTAATGCTGTCATCTCTTCCCCTCTCTCTATCTAATGCTGTCATCTCTTCCCCTCTCTCTGTCTAATACAGTCATCTCCTCCCCCTCTCTCTCTCATGCTGTCATCTCTTCCCTCTCTCTGTCTAATACAGTCATCTCTTCCCCCTCTCTCTCTAATGCTGTCATCTCTTCCCTCTCTCTCTCTAATGCTGTCATCTCTTCCCTCTCTCTCTCTAATGCTGTCATCTCTTCCCCTCTCTCTATCTAATGCTGTCATCTCTTCCCTCTCTCTGTCTAATACAGTCATCTCTTCCCCTCTCTCTCTCTAATGCTGTCATCTCTTCCCTCTCTCTCTCTCATGCTGTCATCTCTTCCCCTCTCTCTCTAATGCTGTCATCTCTTCCCCTCTCTCTCTAATGCTGTCATCTCTTCCCCCTCTCTCTCTAATGCTGTCATCTCTTCCCCTCTCTCTGTCTAATACAGTCATCTCTTCCCCTCTCTCTCTCTAATGCTGTCATCTCTTCCCCTCTCTCTCTCTAATGCTGTCATCTCTTCCCCTCTCTCTATCTAAAACATTAGATTCACGGTACGTTACACATTAAAGACAACAAGTATTATATAGTCCCTTTCCGAACAGCCCCGTCTCTACCTCTTTCTTGTCTGTTTTATATTGCCATAGAGCTCGCCAGCTTGTTGTCCTAAAAACGGAAACAAACGACTTCTGGTTCATTCAGTCATTCCTACAAAATGAATGAATGAAATATGGTTCAAAATTAATGAATGAAAATGAATTCAAAATGAATGGGGACAAAATATGGTTTTGGAATAAACGGTGAAAATAGGGTCTGAGATAAGGATTATGAGATGTTATACGTAAGATAACATCAGTCAGATAACATGACCTTTTTGAATGATGAAGCCTCTTTACACTTATTTTGATGACCATCTGTAAATTCTTCAAAACAGACAGAGAGACAGAGAGACAGAGAGAGAGGCTGGGACTATATGATCACACGCACTACTGTTGTATGATAACAGAGAAATTCACTCAGACCTGGAGAGGAGAATGCTGGGAGAACAACACGTGTAGTGCAGTAGTGTGTGCAGGCAGGTTTTAGTCGCAGGCCAGCACAAGCACACATCTGATTTAGCTTATCAAGTAATCAATTAAAACCTTAATTAGTTGAATCAGGTGGTCCAGTATTGGGCTGGTTTGGTAGAAAAACCTGGTGCACGCTGCAGGCTGTTCAGAAATCATAAATGAGGAACGCTGTGTAATTACACAGACAAGACAATGACTCCATGAGATATGTCCTTCCATCTTCATCCTCCAGTCTTTCATGTTCTAATGTGACTCCGGAGAAGACAATCAGACAGTAATCACGGTCAGGCTAATGATGATGGAGTCATTAAGTCTGCTTCCTAATCATAGAACAAATTAATTGTCTTTTAATAAATCAGCCAACTGAGGAGAAAACTACCACGACAGTGACAAGTTCTCTAAGAAAATACAAAACTCTGCCTGAAATAAACTGAAACTCAACCACACTGCAGAAACAGGCATTAAGAAGCCATAAAATGATGGATGTGATTTAGAAGGTAATTAGGGTGGGTATGAATTGTGCAGAAACAACCAGGCCATTCCCAACAAATGCCCCAATTCCATGTCATCACTACAAGTGCTATTTGATTCGCCAGATACTCCACACGACCATGTTCTGATAATGCCAATCACAAAGAGGGATTGATCGAACCGCCAATGGATTGGTAAAAGTGATATGCCCACCAGGAGGGAGAGAGGGAGAGGGAGAGGAGAGAGGGAGAGGAGAGGGAGAGGGAGAGGGAGAGAGAGAGGAGAGGGAGAGAGGGAGGGGAGAGAGAGAGAGAGAGAGGGAGAGAGAGAGAGAGAGAGAGAGGGGAGAGAGAGAGGGAGAGGGAGAGAGAGAGAGAGAGAGAGAGAGAGAGAGAAGAAATATATAAATATATATATATATATTGTACACTGAAGTTACACATAGTAGAATTCAATACCGGTCCCTTACAGGGTTAATTCCGAGTGGTTAAATTGTAAACAAGTCAAAGGGTTAAGTTTAGGTATTAATTCCAAGTGATTAAGGTTAGGGCTATGGTTTGGGGAAGGCTTGAAACAAAAATGTCACCCTGGGGAAATGTGGCCTGTTTTCATCAGGTCTGAGGCATTTCTAGGACAGTGAGATGTTTCACACATATATTCCCAGGAGGAAGGCAGATCTTCCAGTGCATCGTGGTATTTCACGAAGTGTCTATGTTATACTGATCGCACAATACAGTTTTTTGTGAGTGTAGATATGGCTGTCCTTGTTCATATGGCTGTCCAGTGGACGTCTTTCAGCGATGTTCCTATCCGCAGATTCGTTGTTAAATATACAAGCAGGGACATTTGTTTCCAGTCTCTGAAAGACAATCTTGGGCGCTGCTTCATGCTCTGGCTCACATCCCTCCCCCAAGGCGGACTTTTTATGAAAAAGGAGCTGGACACTAAGAACAATCTTTTGGGCGAAACAGAAAGAACTGACCAGATGCAATGGCTTCAAGTGATTCCTCTCATCAACACGAATTTTGACGATGGGAGCATCTATTAGCTCCATGGTGACATTCAAGCAAACACGTTTCAACCGGAATATATAGCGGAGAGAGTTTTCAAACAAAAGAGTTGGTTTTAGCTCAAGTTAAAAGCTCAGCTCCTGCCGACACACGCACCGAGAGAGTAGATTACAAATATGGTCCCTAGCTAAGTAAGTTATTTTGTCCTGCAAGCCACCTAGCTAACTTTTTAGTGCAGCTACTGAAACCCATATTGTGTATTACTGACTAACAAACTACTGTGTTACAGTGGGGGGTGTAACTAGGTAGCTAGCTAAACAAGTATTTGACTGTGAGGGGGGGTGTAACTAGGTAGCTAGCTGTACAAGTATTTGACTGTGAGGGGGGTGTAACTAGGTAGCTAGCTGTACAAGTATTAGACTGTGGGGGGTAAAGCAGGTGTGAAAAGTCTTAGGAAGGAAGTTCTTACACAGTATGAATTGTTGAGTATGGGAGATTGATTGGAAATGTCACCAACACATTTACTGTCTAAGCACAACCCTGCACAACCCCCCCAAGAAATGTCTTCATCTTAAAGTACTGTCTTTAAACTCCCCCAGCCCACGGACTTTGACAGATCTTGTCAATAGCAGCCCTTGGCTGGGGAATGTTGTAGACATGGTCTTTATATTGTGTTTTGAGAATTTGCAGATAGATTTCTTATTCTCTACATGTTTTAAAATTGTCATATTTTACCCCAAATCCGGCTCCAGGGACTAGAATGCAACACATTGAGAGTGCTTGCTGATATTCAAATTGAAAGCGCATTCTGCAACAAAACAACAATAGCTGTAGCATTATACAATATGCAGACATAAAGGTAAGCATCAGATGACCTGGCCTCCACAATCCCCCGACTTCAACCAAATTGACATGGTTACGAATGAGTTGGACTGCAGAGTGAAGGAAAAGCAGCCAATAAGTGCTCAGCATATGTGGGAACTCCTTCAAGACTGTTGGAAAAGCATTCCTCATGAAGCTGGTTGAGAGAATGCCAAGAGTGTACAAAGCTGTCATCAAGGCAAAGGGTGGCTACTTTGAAGGCTCTAAAATCTAAAATATACTTTGATTTTTTTCAACACTTTTTTGGTTAATACATGACTCCATATTTGTTATTTCATAGTTTTGATGTCTTCACTATTATTCTACAATATAGAAATAAAGAAACACCCTTTGAATGAGTAGGTGTGTGTCCAAACTTTAAACTGGTACTGTAAAGCTATACAATCTATATAGGTAGAGCCACATACACAGACAATCATCTGCACTGGGGAAATTTTTGCTCTGAATACCATCCGTTGTTTTATAGGCAGATGGGCAGAGAGTTAAGCCCAGTTCAGATACATAAGATCTGTCGTCGGGGGCGCCAATACAGGCTGTGAGTTTCCAAGATTCAACAGTTTTTTTAATGAGACTGATCCAGTTAGCTAATCGGAGAACAGTGTGCTGTTCTGTGTTCAGCCAAGCAGCTAGCTAGCTAGCCAAGCAAAGAGCTAGTTAACTTTTTTTCTGCACTTTCCATGTCATTTTCTATTTCTCCTTCTCTCTTTCCATGTCATCATCTTCTCTTGAATGGCTTCCTTGAATTTCATCGACTTGGACGACAGAGTCTGCATCACAAACGGCACCCTACTACCTATAATAGTGCACTACGTTTGACCAGTTGCCCTATATAGGGAATAATAGGGAATAGGGTGCCTTTTGGGAAACTGACAGAAACTATTCGCTGGACTTGGAGCAGAAATGTTTACTACACAGATGAATCTGCACACATAGAAAAAAAAGAAGATATGGAGTGAAAAGAGGATGAGGTTTTTCCCTCACCAGCCCATGTTTTGATAGAGGTTTGTGTGTCCACAGGAGATGGGTTGATCCCAGTGTTTGTGTGTCCACAGGAGACGGGTTGGTCCCAGTGTTTGTGTGTCCACAGGAGACGGGTTGGTCCCAGTGTTTGTGTGTCCACAGGAGACGGGTTGATCCCAGTGTTTGTGTGTCCACAGGAGACGGGTTGATCCCAGTGTTTGTGTGTCCACAGGAGACGGGTTGATCCCAGTGTCTGTGTGTCCACAGGAGACAGGTTGATCCCAGTGTTTGTGTGTCCACAGGAGACAGGTTGATCCCAGTGTTTGTGTGTCCACAGGAGACGGGTTGGTCCCAGTGTTTGTGTGTCCACAGGAGACGGGTTGGTCCCAGTGTTTGTGTGTCCACAGGAGACGGGTTGGTCCCAGTGTTTGTGTGTCCACAGGAGACGGGTTGGTCCCAGTGTTTGTGTGTCCACAGGAGACGGGTTGATCCCAGTGTTTGTGTGTCCACAGGAGACGGGTTGGTCCCAGTGTTTGTGTGTCCACAGGAGACGGGTTGGTCCCAGTGTTTGTGTGTCCACAGGAGACGGGTTGGTCCCAGTGTTTGTGTGTCCACAGGAGACGGGTTGGTCCCAGTGTTTGTGTGTCCACAGGAGACGGGTTGGTCCCAGTGTTTGTGTGTCCACAGGAGACGGGTTGGTCCCAGTGTTTGTGTGTCCACAGGAGACGGGTTGGTCCCAGTGTTTGTGTGTCCACAGGAGACGGGTTGATCCCAGTGTTTGTGTCCACAGGAGACGGGTTGATCCCAGTGTTTGTGTCCACAGGAGACGGGTTGATCCCAGTGTTTGTGTGTCCACAGGAGACGGGTTGATCCCAGTGTTTGTGTTTCCACAGGAGACGGGTTGGTCCCAGTGTTTGTGTGTCCACAGGAGACGGGTTGGTCCCAGTGTTTGTGTGTCCACAGGAGACCGGTTGATCCCAGTGTTTGTGTGTCCACAGGAGACCGGTTGATCCCAGTGTTTGTGTGTGTATCCTGCCTGCATGTATCTGTGTGTGTATCTGCTTTAGCCTTTCGTGTGTGTGTGTGTCTGTGTCTGTGTGTGTGGAAAGAGAGAGGAGAACTCATTAACACAGCAGTACACTGTGCATTAAAACATCATGATGTGGTAATTGAACACAATACAACAACGTACTTTTAATGTTATTTTCCAACAAAGTTCACACTCGCAGAAATCAGCCCTGCATGCTAATTGTTTGTATTCTGGGCTGGGTTTCCTATTAACTTCCTCATGTTCAAGTTTGTTCTCGTCTCTAATTCTCTCCGTCCCTTGTAGCATCAACAGCAAATTCACAGCCATGATGAGCCGTGTTGATGTTAGTTGCTTTACTGTTCATTACCAAACAGGTTCATTCATATTGCTAAGGGGTTGCATGTTCAGCCAGGTCGCTCAAGATCCACTTCCAAATGTGACGTCCGTCAAGGTCCTCAGGACATCGAGATGCCTTCAAAACCAGCATGCTAGAGGCAAGTGGCGCTATTACCATCAAGTAGGCTTGGGTTTTGCTAGGGCGTTGTGGACTGGGGGGTGGTGGATTTGCGTAAGCCGCGACCTTTGGATCTGAGGGTCGCATGTTCAATCCCCAATGCAAGGAATTTTTTTTTTTTTTTTTTTAACCCTATCCTAAAACTTAAACTTTAAATCAATGTCTAAACATAACCAATTTTACGTTCACACACAAACGTCACATTCTGCAGTGAATCTGTGAGAGCTAGTTGGAATGTTGGCTTATGAAATGCAGTGTTTCTAGATGTTTTCCCACAAAGACTGCTTGGGCTAAATCCGAGACTATAGTCTCTATAGTGCATGACTGCTACCTGCTGACTTCTACATGCTGACTGCTACCTGCTGACTGCTACCTGCTGACTGCTACCTGCTGACTGCTACCTGCTGACTGCTACCTGCTGACTGCTATATGCTGACTGCTATATGCTGACTGCTACCTGCTAACTGCTATATGCTGACTGCTACATGCTGACTGCTACATGCTGACTGCTACATGCTGACTGCTACATGCTGACTGCTACCTGCTGACTGCTACATGCTGACTGCTATATGCTGACTGCTATATGCTGACTGCTACATGCTGACTGCTACCGGCTGACTTTTGACTACTACCTGCTACCTGCTGACTGTTGACTACTACCTGCTACCTGCTGACTGATGACTTCTACCTGCTGACTGCTATATGCTGACTGCTATGTGCTGACTACTACCTGCTGACTGCTACCTGTTGACTGCTGACTGCTACCTGCTGACTACTACCTGCTGACTTCTACCTGCTGACTGTTGACTTCTACCTGCTGACTACTTCCTGCTACCTGCTGACTACTACCTGCTGACTACTACCTGCTGACTACTACCTGCTGACTACTACCTGCTGACTACTACCTGCTGACTACTACCTGCTGACTACTACCTGCTGACTACTACCTGCTGACTACTACCTACTGACTACTACCTGCTGACTACTACCTGCTGACTCAGTAGATGCATGCACACTCCTTTGGACTATCTCATCATAGTATTTTCTTCCCTATCCTGTGTGTGTGTGTGTGTGTGTGTGTGTGTGTGTGTGTGTGTGTGTGTGTGTGTGTGTGTGTGTGTGTGTGTGTGTGTGTGTGTGTGTGTGTGTGTGTGTGTGTGTGTGTGTGTGTGTGTGTGTGTGCATTCATTTTGCTCTGTTATCCCTCAATTGATAAATACATCTTTACAGAGCTGTTTGAGGCCCTTCCTCCCTTCTTCCTCCCTCCCTCCCCAGGGTTTAGGGGAAAATTGTCTCTTTCAGGTATTTCTCTCTCCTCCCTCCCTCCCTGAAATCCTGTGTGTCAAAAATGGGATAAAAGCTGAGGATATAAAGAAAGCATGAAAACCTTAGTGTTACTGTGCTAAGCAAACTCTCTCAGAAAGCATGAAAACCTTAGTATTCCCGTGCTAAGCAAACCATCTCAGAAAGCATGAAAACCTTAGTATTCCCGTGCTAAGCAAACCATCTCAGAAAGCATGAAAACCTTAGTGTTACTGTGCTAAGCAAACTCTCTCAGAAAGCATGAAAACCTTAGTGTTACTGTGCTAAGCAAACTCTCTCAGAAAGCATGAAAACCTTAGTGTTAGCATCAGAAAGCATGAAAACCTTAGTGTTACTGTGCTAAGCAAACTCTCTCAGAAAGCATGAAAACCTTAGTATTCCCGTGCTAAGCAAACCATCTCAGAAAGCATGAAAACCTTAGTGTTACTGTGCTAAGCAAACTCTCTCAGAAAGCATGAAAACCTTAGTGTTACTGTGCTAAGCAAACTCTCTCAGAAAGCATGAAAACCTTAGTATTCCCGTGCTAAGCAAACCATCTCAGAAAGCATGAAAACCTAAGTGTTACTGTGCTAAGCAAACCCTCTCAGGGCGAGGAGATGCAGGGCGATGGGCGTAGCGGAGAGACTAGATCCTTTTAGATTACTTTAGACTCGCCCCTGTGCTGTGTAGCCTCCCAGTAGAGACATGGGATACGTTCCAAACGGCATCCTGTTCCCTACATAGTGCACTACTTTTGACCGGAGTCCTATGGGGCCTGATCAAAAGTAAGGCACTATTAATGGAATAGGGTGCCATTTGGGATGCCTGGATAGAGAGGAAAGGTTTTACCATAATACCCAGCATGCATTATTCACTGTCTGTTAAAGGCTAAAGGCTGTGGTCACAGGGTAGGTTAATATCACGAGAAGCCCCTGACTGCAGTGTGCAGTTCGGTACCGGGCTCAATGTGGGCGGAGTCAAACGTTGGGGGCCGGGCTCAATGTGGGCGGAGTCAAACATAGGGGGCCGGGCTCAATGTGGGAGGAGTCAAACATAGGGGGCCGGGCTCAATGTGGGAGGAGTCAAACATAGGGCCCGGGCTCAATGTGGGAGGAGTCAAACATAGGGGCCGGGCTCAATGTGGGCGGAGTCAAACATAGGGGGCCGGGCTCAATGTGGGCGGAGTCAAACATAGGGGGCCGGGCTCAAAGTGTGCGGAGTCCAACACGTTTAACCCGAACCCTTCCCGTCTCCTTCAAGGTCACCCAAGCTGAGGTAAACGTCTCCTTCAAGGTCACCCAAGTTGAGGTAAACGTCTCCTTCAAGGTCACCCAAGCTGAGGTAAAAGTCGAAGGTATCAACGTCAATGAAAGCGAATATTAATCGAACCTAGCCTACATGGATAAAAATACTAACCATGGAAAGAAGTGAGACTGTCATCATACATAATGTCCTTTGTAATGTTCATGTTATACCATTGCAGTGGTATATTTTTATATGACCAAGTACAGCACCGATGTGAGCATATCGTTAATTATCACCCATTTTCATGTGAGTTAGTAAATTGCTCACAATGAGGGAATCTTATTTGGACAAATTTGCCTGCTTGAGCAGTAAGCCTGAGTTTACATGTACAGTTATGTAATCGATTCGACCGTAGATTTTTCTGTGTTTCTTTAATGTCTGCCTTGTTGTGTTTGGCTCTAAATGTGTATTGTTGATGCCATTCCCTTAGTTACACACAGCGAGTCTACACAGCCTACACATAGTATATATAATAATGACAACATACATGGCAAGTCAAGAAAAGTCATTGTAACTTGTCCACACTGCAAACTGAAGTTAAATAAGATACACTTAGCGGTGAGGTATGTCTGTGATTTGTAAGTGGGTGGGTGGGGTAGTGAGGTATGTCTGTGATTTGTAAGTGGGTGGGTGGGGTGGTGAGGTATGTCTGTGATTTGTAAGTGGGTGGGTGGGGTAGTGAGGTATGTCTGTGATTTGTAAGTGGGTGGGTGGGGTGGTGAGGTATGACTGTGATTTGTAAGTGGGTGGGTGGGGTGGTGAGGTATGACTGTGATTTGTAAGTGGGTGGGTGGGGTGGTGAGGTATGTCTGTGATTTGTTTGTATGACTGTGATTTGGTGGGTGGGTGGGGTGGTGAGGTATGACTGTGATTTGTAAGTGGGTGGGTGGGGTGGTGAGGTATGTCTGTGATTTGTAAGTGGGTGGGTGGGGACTGGTGGTATGTCTGTGATTTGTAAGTGGGTGGGTGGGGTGGTGAGGTATGACTGTGATTTGTAAGTGGGTGGGGGGGTGGTGTCTGTGGTATGTCTGTGATTTGTAAGTGGGTGGGTGGGGTGGTGAGGTATGTCTGTGATTTGTAAGTGGGTGGGTGGGTGGTAGTGAGTATGTCTGTGATTTGTAAGTGGGTGGGGGTGGTGAGGTATGTCTGTGATTTGTAAGTGGGTGGGTGAGGGGGTAGTGGGTGGGTGGGGAGGTATGACTTTGATTTGTAAGTGGGTGGGTGGGGTGGTGAGGTATGACTGTGATTTGTAAGTGGGTGGGTGGGGTGGTGAGGTATGACTGTGATTTGTAAGTGGGTGGGTGGGGAGTGAGGTATGACTGTGATTTGTAAGTGGGTGGGTGGGGGGTGGTGAGGTTATGTCTGTGATTTGTAAGTGGGTGGGTGGGGTGGTGAGGTATGTCTGTGATTTGTAAGTGGGTGGGTGGGGTGGTGAGGTATGACTGTGATTTGTAAGTGGGTGGGTGGGGTGGTGAGGTATGTCTGTGATTTGTAAGTGGGTGGGTGGGGTGGTGAGGTATGTCTGTGATTTGTAAGTGGGTGGGTGGGGTAGTGAGGTATGACTGTGATTTGTAAGTGGGTGGGTGGGGGGTGAGGGGTGATTTGGTGGGGTGGGGGGTGGTGAGGTATGTCTGTGATTTGTAAGTGGGTGGGTGGGGTGGTGAGGTATGTCTGTGATTTGTAAGTGGGTGGGTGGGGTGGTGAGGTATGTCTGTGATTTGTGGGTGGGTGGGGGGTGGGTGACTGGGGTGGTGAGGTATGTCTGATTTGTAAGTGGGTGGGTGGGGTGGTGAGGTATGACTGTGATTTGTAAGTGGGTGGGTGGGGTAGTGAGGTATGACTGTGATTTGTAAGTGGGTGGGTGGGGTGGTGAGGTATGACTGTGATTTGTAAGTGGGTGGGGGTGGGGTGGTGAGGTATGACTGTGATTTGTAAGTGGGTGGGTGGGGTGGTGAGGTATGTCTGTGATTTGTAAGTGGGTGGGTGGGGTGGTGAGGTATGTCTGTGATTTGTAAGTGGGTGGGGGGTGAGGTATGTCTGTGATTTGTAAGTGGGTGGGTGGGGTGGTGAGGTATGTCTGTGATTTGTAAGTGTGGGTGGGTGGGGTGGTGAGGTATGTCTGTGATTTGTAAGTGGGTGGGTGGGGTGGTGAGGTATGTCTGTGATTTGTAAGTGGGTGGGTGGGGTAGTGAGGTATGACTGTGATTTGTAAGTGGGTGGGTGGGGTGGTGAGGTATGTCTGTGATTTGTAAGTGGGTGGGGTGGGGTGGTGAGGTATGTCTGTGATTTGTAAGTGGGTGGGTGGGGTGGTGAGGTATGTCTGTAAGTGGATTTGTAGTGAGGTGGGTGGGTGGGGGGTGGTGAGGTATGACTGTGATTTGTAAGTGGGTGGGTGGGGTGGTGAGGTATGTCTGTGATTTGTAAGTGGGTGGGTGGGGTGGTGAGGTATGTCTGTGATTTGTAAGTGGGTGGGTGGGGTAGTGAGGTATGACTGTGATTTGTAAGTGGGTGGGTGGGGTGGTGAGGTATGATTTGTGATTGGGTGGGGTAGTGAGGTATGTCTGTGATTTGTGGGTGGGGGTGGTGAGGTATGTCTGTGGGGTGGTGAGGTATGTCTGTGATTTGTAAGTGGGTGGGTGGGGTGGTGAGGTATGTCTGTGATTTGTAAGTGGGGTGGGGTGGGGTGGTGAGGTATGACTGTGATTTGTAAGTGGGTGGGTGGGGTGGTGAGGTATGACTGTGATTTGTAAGTGGGTGGGTGGGGTGGTGAGGTATGTCTGTGATTTGTAAGTGGGTGGGTGGGGTGGTGAGGTATGTCTGTGATTTGTCTGTGATTTGTAAGTGGGTGGGTGGGGGGTGGGGTAGTGAGGTATGTCTGTGATTTGTATTTGGGTGGGTGGGTGGGGTGGTGAGGTATGTCTGTGATTTGTAAGTGGGTGGGTGGGGTGGTGAGGTATGACTGTGATTTGTAAGTGGGTGGGTGGGGTGGTGAGGTATGTCTGTGATTTGTAAGTGGGTGGGTGGGGTGGTGAGGTATGACTGTGATTTGTAAGTGTGGTGGGTGGGGTAGTGAGGTATGTCTGTGATTTGTAAGTGGGTGGGTGGGGTGGTGAGGTATGTCTGTGATTTGTAAGTGGGTGGGTGGGGTGGTGAGGTATGTCTGTGATTTGTAAGTGGGTGGGTGGGGTGGTGAGGTATGTCTGTGATTTGTAAGTGGGTGGGTGGGGTGGTGAGGTATGACTGTGATTTGTAAGTGGGTGGGTGGGGTGGTGAGGTATGTCTGTGATTTGTAAGTGGGTGGGTGGGGTGGTGAGGTATGTCTGTGATTTGTAAGTGGGTGGGTGGGTGGGGTGGTGAGGTATGTCTGTGATTTGTAAGTGGGTGGGTGGGTGGGGGTGGTGAGGTATGACTGTGATTTGTGGGTGGGTGGGTGGGTGGGTGGTGAGGTATGACTGTGATTTGTAAGTGGGTGGGTGGGTGGTGGTATGTCTGTGATTTGTAAGTGGGTGGGTGGGGTGGTGAGGTATGACTGTGATTTGTAAGTGGGTGGGTGGGGTGGTGAGGTATGTCTGTGATTTGTAAGTGGGTGGGTGGGGTGGTGAGGTATGTCTGTGATTTGTAAGTGGGTGGGTGGGTGGGGATTTGTGAGGTATGTCTGTGATTTGTAAGTGGGTGGGTGGGGTGGTGAGGTATGACTGTGATTTGTAAGTGGGTGGGTGGGGGTAGTGAGGTATGTCTGTGATTTGTAAGTGGGTGGGTGGGGTGGTGAGGTATGTCTGTGATTTGTAAGTGGGTGGGTGGGGTGGTGAGGTATGTCTGTGATTTGTAAGTGGGTGGGTGGGGTGGTGAGGTATGTCTGTGATTTGTAAGTGGGTGGGTGGGGTAGTGAGGTATGTCTGTGATTTGTAAGTGGGTGGGTGGGGTGGTGAGGTATGTCTGTGATTTGTAAGTGGGTGGGTGGGGTGGTGAGGTATGTCTGTGATTTGTAAGTGGGTGGGTGGGGTAGTGAGGTATGTCTGTGATTTGTAAGTGGGTGGGTGGGGTAGTGAGGTATGTCTGTGATTTGTAAGTGGGTGGGTGGGGTGGTGAGGTATGTCTGTGATTTGTAGTGAGGTATGTCTGTGGTGGGTGGGGGTGGTGAGGTATGACTGTGATTTGTAAGTGGGTGGGTGGGGTGGTGAGGTATGACTGTGATTTGTAAGTGGGTGGGTGGGGTGGTGAGGTATGTCTGTGATTTGTAAGTGGGTGGGTGGGGTGGTGAGGTATGTCTGTGATTTGTAAGTGGGTGGGTGGGGGGGTGAGGTATGTCTGTGATTTGTAAGTGGGTGGGTGGGGTGGTGAGGTATGTCTGTGATTTGTAAGTGGGTGGGTGGGGTGGTGAGGTATGACTGTGATTTGTAAGTGGGTGGGTGGGGTAGTGAGGTATGACTGTGATTTGTAAGTGGGTGGGTGGGGTGGTGAGGTATGTCTGTGATTTGTAAGTGGGTGGGTGGGGTGGTGAGGTATGACTGTGATTTGTAAGTGGGTGGGTGGGGTGGTGAGGTATGTCTGTGATTTGTAAGTGGGTGGGGGGGTGAGGTATGTCTGGTAAGTGGGTGGGTGGGGTGAGGTATGTCTGTGATTTTAAGTGGGTGGGTGGGGTGGTGAGGTGGGTGGTGGGGGTGAGGTATGTCTGTGATTTGTAAGTGGGTGGGTGGGGTGGTGAGGTATGTCTGTGATTTGTAAGTGGGTGGGTGGGGTGGTGAGGTATGACTGTGATTTGTAAGTGGGTGGGTGGGGTGGTGAGGTATGTCTGTGATTTGTAAGTGGGTGGGTGGGGTGGTGAGGTATGACTGTGATTTGTAAGTGGGTGGGTGGGGTGGTGAGGTATGTCTGTGATTTGTAAGTGGGTGGGTGGGGTGGTGAGGTATGACTGTGATTTGTAAGTGGGTGGGTGGGGTGGTGAGGTATGTCTGTGATTTGTAAGTGGGTGGGGGGTGGTATGTCTGTGATTTGGTGGGTGGGTGGGTGGTGAGGTATGTCTGTGATTTGTAAGTGGGTGGGTGGGGTGGTGAGGTATGACTGTGATTTGTAAGTGGGTGGGTGGGGTGGTGAGGTATGTCTGTGATTTGTAAGTGGGTGGGTGGGGGGGGGTGAGGTATGTCTGTGATTTGATTTGTAAGTGGGTGGGTGGGGTGGTGAGGTATGTCTGTGATTTGTAAGTGGGTGGGTGGGGTGGTGAGGTATGACTGTGATTTGTAAGTGGGTGGGTGGGGTGGTGAGGTATGACTGTGATTTGTAGTGGGTGGGTGGGTGGGTGGTGAGGTATGACTGTGATTTGTAAGTAAGTGGGTGGGGTGGTGAGGTATGTCTGTGATTTGTAAGTGGGTGGGTGGGGTGGTGAGGTATGTCTGTGATTTGTAAGTGGGTGGGTGGGGGGGGGGTAGTGAGGTATGTCTGTGATTTGTAAGTGGGTGGGTGGGGTGGTGAGGTATGTCTGTGATTTGTAAGTGGGTGGGTGGGGTGGTGAGGTATGACTGTGATTTGTAAGTGGGTGGGTGGGGTGGTGAGGTATGTCTGTGATTTGTAAGTGGGTGGGTGGGGTGGGAGGGAGTGATTTGTAAGTGGGTGGGTGGGGTGGTGGTATGTCTGTGATTTGTAAGTGGGTGGGTGGGGTGGTGAGGTATGTCTGTGATTTGTAAGTGGGTGGGTGGGGTGGTGAGGTATGTCTGTGATTTGTAAGTGGGTGGGTGGGGTGGTGAGGTATGTCTGTGATTTGTAAGTGGGTGGGTGGGGTAGTGAGGTATGTCTGTGATTTGTAAGTGGGTGGGTGGGGTAGTGAGGTATGTCTGTGATTTGTAAGTGGGTGGGGTGGTGGGTATGTCTGAGGGGTGGGTGGGGTGATTTGTGTCTGTGATTTGTGTGGGTGGGTGGGGTAGTGAGGTATGACTGTGATTTGTAAGTGGGTGGGTGGGGGTGGTGGTGAGGTATGACTGTGATTTGTAAGTGGGTGGGTGGGGTGGTGAGGTATGTCTGTGATTTGTGGGTGGGTGGGTGGGGTGGTGAGGTATGTCTGTGATTTGATTTAAGTGGGTGGGTGGGGTAGTGAGGTATGTCTGTGATTTGTAAGTGGGTGGGTGGGGTGGTGAGGTATGTCTGTGATTTGTAAGTGGGTGGGTGGGGTAGTGAGGTATGTCTGTGATTTGTAAGTGGGTGGGGGGGGTGGTGAGGTATGTCTGTGATTTGTAAGTGGGTGGGTGGGGTGGTGAGGTATGTCTGTGATTTGTAAGTGGGTGGGTGGGGTAGTGAGGTATGTCTGTGATTTGTAAGTGGGTGGGTGGGGTGGTGAGGTATGTCTGTGATTTGTAAGTGGGTGGGTGGGGTAGTGAGGTATGACTGTGATTTGTAAGTGGGTGGGTGGGTGGGGTGGTGAGGTATGACTGATTTGATTTGTAATGTGGGAGGGTGGGGTGGTGAGGTATGACTGTGATTTGTAAGTGGGTGGGTGGGGTGGTGAGATTTGTATGTCTGTGATTTGTAAGTGGGTGGGTGGGTGGGGGTGGTATGTCTGTGATTTGTAAGTGGGTGGGTGGGGTAGTGAGGTATGTCTGTGATTTGTAAGTGGGTGGGTGGGGTGGTGAGGTATGTCTGTGATTTGTAAGTGGGTGGGTGGGGTGGTGAGGTATGACTGTGATTTGTAAGTGGGTGGGTGGGGTAGTGAGGTATGTCTGTGATTTGTAAGTGGGTGGGTGGGGTGGTGAGGTATGTCTGTGATTTGTAAGTGGGTGGGTGGGGTGGTGAGGTATGACAGTGATTTGTGGGTGGGGTGGGTGGGTGGGGTGGTGAGGTATGTCTGATTTTTGTAAGTGGGTGGGTGGGGTGGTGAGGTATGTCTGTGATTTGTAAGTGGGTGGGTGGGGTGGTGAGGTATGACTGTGATTTGTAAGTGGGTGGGTGGGGTAGTGAGGTATGACTGTGATTTGTAAGTGGGTGGGTGAGGGGATTTGTAGTGAGGTATGACTGTGATTTGTAAGTGGGTGGGTGGGGTAGTGAGGTATGACTGTGATTTGTAAGTGGGTGGGTGGGGTAGTGAGGTATGACTGTGATTTGTAAGTGGGTGGGTGGGGTGGTGAGGTATGACTGTGATTTGTAAGTGGGTGGGTGGGGTGGTGAGGTATGTCTGTGATTTGTAAGTGGGTGGGTGGGGTGGGGTATGACTGAGATTTGTAGTGGGTGTGGGGTAGTGAGGTTTGATTTGTAAGTTGGTGGGTGGGGTAGTGAGGTATGTCTGTGATTTGTAAGTGGGTGGGTGGGGTAGTGAGGTATGTCTGTGATTTGTAAGTGGGTGGGTGGGGTGGTGAGGTATGTCTGTGATTTGTAAGTGGGTGGGTGGGGTGGGTGGGGTAGTGAGGTATGACTGTGATTTGTAAGTGGGTGGGTAGGGTGGGTTGAGGTATGACTGTGATTTGTAAGTGGATGGGTGGGGTAGATTTGAGTGGGTGGGTGGGGTATGACTGTGATTTGTAAGTGGGTGGGTAGGGTGTTGAGGTATGACTGTGATTTGTAAGTGGGAGGGTGGGGTGGTGAGGTATGACTGTGATTTGTAAGTGGGTGGGGTGGTGAGTTATGTCTGTGATTTGTAAGTGGGTGGGTGGGGGGTGAGGTATGTCTGTGATTTGTAAGTGGGTGGGTGGGGTAGTGAGGTATGTCTGTGATTTGTAAGTGGGTGGGTGGGGTGGTGAGGTATGTCTTGATTTGTAAGTGGGTGGGTGGGTGGGGTGGTGAGGTATGACAGTGATTTGTAAGTGGGTGGGTGGGGTAGTGAGGTATGACTGTGATTTGTAAGTGGGTGGGTGGGGTGGTGAGGTGACTGTGTGAGGTATGACTGTGATTTGTAAGTGGGTGGGTGGGGTGGTGTCTGTGGTATGTCTGTGATTTGTAAGTGGGTGGGTGGGGTGGTGAGGTATTTCTGTGATTTGTAAGTGGGTGGGTGGGGTGGTGCGGTATGACTGTGATTTGTAAGTGGGTGGGTGGGTGGGTGAGGTGGTGAGGTATGACTGTGATTTGTAAGTGGGTGGGTGGGGTGTGAGGTATGTCTGTGATTTGTAAGTGGGGGTGGGTGGGGTGGTGAGGTATGTCTGTGATTTGTAAGGTGGGTGGGGGTGAGGGCTGGATTTGAGTGGGTGGGTGGGGTGTGTCTGTGATTTGTAAGTGGGTGGGTGGGGTGGTGAGGTATGACTGTGATTTGTAAGTGGGTGGGTGGGGTAGTGAGGTATGTCTGTGACTTGTAAGTGGGTCGGTTGGTACTCTCTGGGATGCATGCTAATGGATTCAGGATCAATAGACCAATTAATGACCCTCTCTCTCATCCTGAACAAGGTAATTATGTACACTTCCTTGTGGAAGCCGAGCAGTGCAAGCACCAAATCACAGGCTCACAAAGCACTTAGCCAAACATAACCATATTTTGTATGTGTTCGAGGTTGGCTTTGTTTTTGAAAATATTCTGGATTCACTGAGGTCACAAAATACACTATATTCATAGTTGTCTAACAACAGAAATCTGCATACAAACCACAGAGAAATAATTTTTTTTCAAGATTGAAGAAAAGACAAGTCATTTTTCCCCTGTAGTTTTTAATTTTCATTACATCCCAGAACATTTTTATATTAGCAATATTTACATTATCTTCTCACACAAGACATACAGAAAGTAGGGAATATCCCAAACATAAAGTCAATTCTAAATACAATTTGGTTGTATTTTGTTTCCAGAATATCACAATACCTAGAGAAGCACGACCCCCCCCCCCGGTATTGAAGAATTCTCAGAAACATCCTGCTAAATCGTCATAGTTACATTCACAGAAACCATACATTTATCAGATTGAGCATTGTTACATAGACGGAAATCATCAGCCTATCAGGTTTAAAGTTGGGAGAAACAACAGCATCAACATTAGTGTCAAACCGTAATGAACAGAACAATACCAGGTTCTCTAAAGAGCCCGATAAAACACGTACTTTGAAAGACAACGCTACAGAGCAGAACACAAAGCATTCATCAGCTGTATCAGAAGTAAATAACAATTTCTCTCAAAAAGGTAAACAAACAAACAAACAAAAATACGGTGATATAATTAGGCCAGCCTCAGTTTCAGGAGGAGATGATTGTCCTAATATGAACACTGTGACAAACACATGAAAACACAGAACACCAACTCTCAGAAGTAGTTTACAGTGTTAGTCATCAGCATAACATGTGCAAGGACCAACATGTTATAACGGTGATGGGAACGAAACCAATGGACGAAGAGACGCATGTCTTCATCCATAGCTCTGGTGGGGTCAACTGGTGGGGTCAACTGGTGGGGTCAACTGGTGGGGTCAAACGCTTGTCATGGGGACACTGTAAAATGGGGTCACGGGTGGATGATAAGGCCGGGTGGATCCTCTAACAGGAACAGGAAGTAACCAGGTCTAAACAACAAGGGGGGGTTCAGTTAATTGGGTAGTCAATGTGCTAATGGCCAAGAACACTAGCAAATCAATTAAGCCATAATATGCTGTTATCTGTTATCACCAATCCTCGACTTTGGCGATGTCATTTACAAAATAGCCTCCAATACCCTATTCAACAAATTGGATGCAGTCTATCACAGTGCAATCCGTTTTGTCACCAAAGCCCCATATACTACCCACCATTGCGACCTGTACGCTCTCGTTGGCTGGCCCTCGCTTCATACTCGTCGCCAAAGCCACTGGCTCCATGTCATCTACAAGACCCTGCTAGTTAAAGTCCCCCCTTATCTCAGCTCGCTGGTCACCATAGCATCTCCCACCTGTAGCACACACTCCAGCAGGTATATCTCTCTAGTCACCCCCAAAACCAATTCTTTCTTTGGCCGCCTCTCCTTCCAGTTCTCTGCTGCCAATGACTGGAACAAACTACAAAAATCTCTGAAACTGGAAACACTTATCTCCCTCACTAGCTTTAAGCACCAACTGTCAGAGCAGCTCACAGATTACTGCACCTGTACATAGCCCACCTATAATTTAGCCCAAACAACTACCTCTTTCCCAACTGTATTTAATTAATTTATTTATTTTGCTCCTTTGCACCCCCAATATTTTTTATTTCTACTTTGCACATTCTTCCATTGCAAAACTACCATTCCAGTGTTTTACTTGCTATATTGTATTTACTTTGCCACCATGGCCTTTTTTGCCTTTACCTCCCTTCTCACCTCATTTGCTCACATCGTATATAGACTTGTTTATACTGTATTATTGACTGTATGTTTGTTTTACTCCATGTGTAACTCTGTGTCGTTGTATCTGTCGAACTGCTTTGCTTTATCTTTATCAGGTCGCAATTGTAAATGAGAACTTGTTCTCAACTTGCCTACCTGGTTAAATAAAGGTGAAATCTGGGTCTGCCATCCACCTTCTGCCTGCATCTAGTGTCTGTCTAATGTGTGTGTGTGTGTTGTGTGTGTTTGTGTGCATGGCCTCAGTGTCTAGCCTAGTGAAGAAGTCTCTCTGTTTGTCCTTTGATAATGGTCAGACAAAATTAGCTTGGTGGTCCCAACTGGCGAGACAATGTCCATAGCAGTTGGAAAACAAGATGGCCGCTAACTGCTGCTGTTAAAATAACTGCCACTGCCTGCAGCTGCTATTGAATGAGTTTTAATGGCAGCCATTATAGCAAAACAACTTCCCAACCATTTCCCTCAGGAGCCAAGTCGACATGGTTCATCTTCATTAGTGGACGGTGCTGAAATTGTCTTGTTGTCCTGTTTATATCTCCAAGGCTTGCATCCCAAGTAGAACCCCATTCCCTACATAGTGCACCACTTTCGATCAGGGCCCATAGAGAATAGGGTGCAATTTGGGACAAATTCCAAATGATTGTTTTTATCTGAGAGCTACGGAGTTTTATTTCTTCACATCATTACACTCGACTGTAACAACTGGCCAACAGGCCAACTGGCCAACTGCCCAGGTTTGAAATGTATTAGGTTGTAGGTTGTTGGATACTATGTTGGGCTATGCTCTAGTCTAGAGAGATGCTGATTCTCTCTTTCAGAGAAAACCATTATAGGGAGATAATTGTGACCGATAAATGTCAGTTATGACTAATGCATGACCAGTGAGGGAGAGAGGGGGGAGAGAGGGGGGGGGGAGAGAGGGAGTTAGGGAGAGGGTGAGGAAGGGAGGGAGGGAGGGAAGGGAGAGAATTAGGGAGAGGGAGGGAGAGAGAGGGAGTTAGGAGGAGGGTGAGGGAGGGAGGAAGGGAGAGGGAGGGAGTTAGGGAGAGGGTGGGAGGTAGAGGGAGGGTGAGGGAGAGAGAGCTGTAAGTGTAGAGAGTTGAGTTACAATGCTTCAGTGCCCACACTCTACCTGGGTCCTGGGAATGTATAGTATTGAATAGTTGTCTGTGTTGTACCACAACACTGAGTCAGACCACAGGGACACTATGAAGTTGAGTTTACGACTGCGTCTCAAACCGCACCCTATTCCTTTTGTATAGCACTACATTTACCGGAGCCCTATGTGCCCTGGTCAAAAGTTATGCACTACGTAGGGAATACTTGGGACACAGCCCACACTGGCCCTAGAGCAGAGGACAGTTTTAGAGAACAAAAACTGTATGTTAAAATCTTGGAAGTTACATCAGGTAAATAGCTATTGGACTGATGGGGATATTATATATACATGTTCAAAAGTTTGGAGTCTTTGTCCTTGATTTCCATGTAAACATACATGAAATGGGTTGCAAAATGAATAGGAAATATAGTCAAGAAGGTCAACAAGTTTATAAATAATGATTTTTAATTGAAATAGTAATTGTGTCCTTGAAACTTTGCTTTCGTCAAAGAATCCTCCATTTGCAGCAATTACAGCCTTGCAGACCTTTGGCATTGTAGTTGTCAATTTGGTGAGGTAATCTGAAGAGATTTCACCCCATGCTTCCTGAAGCACCTCCCACCTGTTGGATTGGCTTAATGGGCACTTCTTACGTACCATACGGTCAAGCTGCTCCCACAACAGCTCAATAGGGTTGATATCCGGTGACTGTGCTGGCCACTCCATTATAGACAGAATACCAGCTGACTGCTTCTTCCCTAAATAGTTCTTGCATAGTTTGGAGCTGTGCTTTGTGTCATTGTCTTGTTGTTGGAGGAAATTGGCTCCAATTAAATGCCACAACCACAATATCTCCACCATGCTTGACAGATGGCATCAAGCACTCCTTCAGCATCTTTTCATTTTTTCTGCGTCTCACAAATGTTCTTCTTTGTGATCCGAAGACCTCAAACTTAGATTTGTCTGTACATAACACTTTTTTCCAATCTTCCTCTGTCCGTCATCTGTGTTCTTTGTCCATCTTAATCTTTTCTTTTTATTGGCCAGTCTGAGATATGGCTTTTTCTTTGTAACTCTACCTAGAAGGCCAGCATCCCGGAGTTGCCTCTTCACTGTTGACATTGAGACTGGTGTTTTGCGGGTACTATTTAATGCAGCTGCCAGTTGAGGACTTGTGAAGCATCTGTTTCTCAAACTAGACACTCTAATGTACTTGTCCTCTTGCTCAGTTGTGCACCGGGGCCTCCCACTCCTCTTTCTATTCTGGTTAGCGCCAGTTTGCGCTGTTCTGTGAAGGGAGTAGTACACAGCGTTGTACGAGATCTTCAGTTTCTTGGCAAGTTCTCGCATTGAATAGCCTTAATTTCTCAGAACAATAATAGACTGATGAGTTTCAGAAGAAAGTTCTTTGTTTCTAGCCATTTTGAGCCTGTAATCAAACCCACAAATGCTGATGCTCCAGATACTCAACGTTTCTAAAGAAGGCCAGTTTTATTGCTTCTTTAATCAGGACAACAGTTTGCAGGTGTGCTAACATAATTGAAAAGTGTTTTCTAATGATCAATTGGACTTATAAAAATATGAACTTGGATTAGCTAACACAACGTGCCATTGGAACATAGGAGTGATGGTTGCTGATAATGGGCCTCCGTACGCCTATGTAGATATTCCATAAAAAAATTGGCCGTTTCCAACTACAATAGTCATTTAAAACATTAACAATGTCGACACTATATTTCTGATCAATTTTACGTTATTTTAATGGACAAAAATGTGATTTTCTTTCAAAAACAAGGACATTTCTAAGTGACCCCAAACTTTTTAAAACTGTAGTGTATATAGTACCAGACAAAAGTTTGGAAACACCTACTCATTCCATGTTTTTTTTCTTTATTTTTACTATTTTCTACATTGTAGAACAATAGTGAAGACATCAAAACTATAAAATAACACACATGGAATCATGTAGTAACCAAAGCAGTGTTAAACAAATCAAAATATATTTTATATTTGAGATTCTTCAAGGTAGCCAACATTTGCCTTG
This sequence comes from Oncorhynchus tshawytscha, assembly GCF_018296145.1. Lineage (NCBI taxonomy): Eukaryota > Metazoa > Chordata > Actinopteri > Salmoniformes > Salmonidae > Oncorhynchus > Oncorhynchus tshawytscha. The sequence continues at coordinate 23,983,732 of NC_056449.1, forward strand.
ATGACAGCTTTGCTCACTCTTGGCATTCTCTCAACCAGCTTCATGAGGTTGTCACCTGGAATGGTTTTCCAAAAGTCTTGAAGGAGTGCCCACATATTCTGACCACTTTTAGGCTGATTTTCCTTCACTCTGCAGTCCAACACAGCGCCTTCGGAAAGTATTCAGACCCCTTGACTTTTTCCACATTGTGTTACGTTACCTTGTTCTAAAATGGATTAAATAAAATAAAACATCCTCATCAATCTACATCACAATACCCCATAATGACATCACAATACCCCATAATGACATCACAATACCCTATAACAACAAAGTGAAAACGGGTTTTTAAACATTTTTGCAATTTTATAAAACATTCAAAACAGAAATACCTTAGTTACATAAGTATTCAGACCCTTTGCTATGAGACACGAAATTGAGCTCAGTCAGATGCATCCTGTTTCCATTGATCGTCCTTGAGATGTTTCTACAACTTGATTGGAGTCCACCTGAGGTAAATTCAATTGATTGGACATGATTTGGAAAGGCACACACCTGTCTATATAAGGTCCCACAGTTGACAGTGCATGTCAGAGCAAAAACCAAGCCATGAGGTTAAAGGAATTGTCCCTAGAGCTCCGAGACAGGATTGTGTCGTGGCACAGATCTGGGGAAGGGTACCAAAACAACAGAGAGATCCATGATGAAAACCTTTTCCAGAGCTCTCAGTACCTCAGACTGGGGTGAAGGTTCACCTTCTAACAGGACAACGACTTTAAGCACACAGCCAAGACAATGTAGGAGTGGCTTCGGGACAAGTCTCTGAATGTCCTTGAGTGGCCCAGCCAGAGCCCGGACTTAAACCTTATCGAACATTGTTGGATTTGACCTGAAAATAGCTGTGCAGCAACGTTCCTCATCCAACCTGACAGAGCTTGAGAGGATCTGCAGAGAAGAATGGGAGAAACTCCTCAAATACAGGTGTGTCAAGCTTGTAGTATCATACCCAAGAAGACTCGAGGCTGTAAACGCTGCCAAAGGTGCTTCAACAAAGTACTGAGTAAAGGGTCTGAATACTTATGTAAATGTAATATTTCAGTTTTTTTATTTCTTTCTAAATTCGCAAACATTTCAAAAACATATTTTTTTTGCTTTATCATTGTGGGGTATTGTGTGCAGATTGATGCATTTAAAAAATATATATCAATTTTAGAATAAGGCTGTAACCTAACAAAATGTGGCAAAAGTCAAGGTCTGAATACTTTCACTGTATATTATAGAGATGGTTAAAAAGTGGTGCTATTGCCAAAACACCTTCTATATTTGAGAAACGTTGAGAGTATGCCAAGAGTGTGTAAAAGCTGTCATCAAGGCAAAGGGTGGCTACTTTGAAGAATATAAAATATAAAATATATTTTGAGTTGTTTAACACTTTTTTTTGGTTTCTACATGATTCCGTATGAGTTAGTTCATAGTTCTAATGTCTTCACTATTATTCTACAATATGGAAAATAGTACAAATGAAGAAAAACCCTGGAATGAGTAGGTGTGTCCAAAATTTTGACTGATACGGTATATATTTTTGTTCTTTCGGCATTTTGTTACAATTTATGTTAAGCCCTATTCTTTCTGAGCGAAAAAGTCTTTAAGAAGAACTGAAACGGATGTGCGGACACCTCTGCTGTAACACTGGAAACATCAAAAGAAATACAATCTTCTGTCTACTACTAAGTATCCAGTGTTCGAGGATGGTTCGGCCAAGCCAGTAGATCTGAATACACCTTCAGGCAGGGTTTAGTGAAGGTACCTTAGAAAGCATGAAGGGGAACTACATAGAAACACTAGCTTGGATGTATGGAGGGAAGGCAGAACCCTAACGGACCAAAACAAGACATTATTAGATAGATCTTAAGGGCGTTTCTCTTTGATGCCGCTTTAGGGAGGCGAAACAACTTGAGCATTGTACATCTCTCCCGAGTCCAGTTCACCTGCAGAGAGCAGGAAATGAGCTTTTTCTCTCCTTTTGAATTTATATTATTCAATTTCTGCCAACACAGTTTGTTCAGTTAGAAACACACACACAGACACACAATATTTTATGTTATTAATTAAAGCTAGAATTGTGAGATCTGTCAATGTTTGATAGCTTTGCTTTCTTGTTGTCGTTTCAACAAACAGTAATTAACAGTTCTGAGTTTGTTGACAATAGTCCAGATATTCTCCTTTATGAAGATGAAAACATGCCTTTGGGACAGAAATGTTTGATCTGACTTTAACGTTCTGAAAGTCAGAAAGCAATAAGGACCTGTTACACGACTACCCCATCAGTGGGAAGAGAGCTCTCTCTCTCTGTCTCTCTCTCTCTCTCTCTGTCTCTCTCTCTCTCGCTCACACTGACTGACTCTCTCTCTCTCACACTGACTGACTCTGTCTCTCTCTCTCTCTCTCTCTCTCTCTCTCTCTCTCTCATCAAAGGATCTCAGACGAGGGTCTTCATGTTGACGGAGAACTAACCAGCGTTAGGCCTTTGACCCAGGCCAAATGAAGAAGCATTTGATGGTGTATTAAAAAAAAAGTGATAGTCAGTCAGTAGCAGGGGATCCAAACAGACAACATTTTCAAACCCTGTTTAGAAGTTCAGATGACACAGAGAACTCAAGGTTTATAGTGTTTCGGCTTGTATTTTCAGTGAGTCCTCCAGACACTGGGGCCCCTCGAAGTTCCTCAATTCCCTAAAGTCTCAGTAATTGGCATCCATGTTTTTCCATGTCTGTCCCCTCCCCTGTCTGTCTCTGTCTCTGTAATGGTTTGTAGAATGTTGGAGGAACACAGCAGAGTTCAAACACCCTACAGGGGGGTGAAGACAACGGAGCAGAACAGCGGAACGGCAGAACTCAATTCTCCTCAACTTCACTCGTGTAACTTTTCCCAGAGAAATATGTCTGTTTTCAGTCTGTACTGGTTTCGCCTTGCTCTCCTCCTCCTCCTCCTCCTCCTCCTCCCTTCCTGACTTGCACCTTCTCAGTCTGTTCATATAATCTTTGCTGACGGGGACCACCCGTAGGGAAGCTAAAGGGGGAGGATAGACAGATTTATGGATGACAGAGGAACATGCCCCAAAAACTGATTCCATTGTCAGGAGCGCTGTTATGTTCCCGAAGAGGGGCAGTTTTAACATGGCATTAGCCGTGTTCATTGAGAGGGGTGGTTCATCCTTCCTTTCCTCTTCTGTGATTCCTCTGGTTGTCCAGGAGAAGAACGAAGGGATGGAGGGATGGGGGGAGAAGGAGGAATATGTCTCCAAAACGTTTCCATGCCAGTGGCAGTGTTCCATTCCAGGAAGAGACAGTTCCTAGCTGGTCTGGTCCGGGAGGTCAGGCGCTGCTATACGTGTCCAGGCTTGGAGAGGTAGGCGATGAGGGCCACCACCACCCCAACGTAGACCCCTGTCCCGATGGTGATGGAAAGGGCCGCTAGGAACAGTGCCCTCCGGGACGCGATGCTCGCCAGCGGGAAGTCACCCTTCGTCACCGCCTTACTGGTCTGGAAGAAGGAAACAGAGGAGAGAGAGAGATGAGTGAGATATCGCCTTGGAAACACAATAGAACTGTGGAAAAGCTCATCATGGATTGTGGGTTTGAAAAATGGCAGTTAGGAGTCTTGTCATATGATGTAAGACATGTGAAAATGGTAGTTAGGAGTCTTGTCATATGATGTAAGACATGTGAAAATGGTAGTTAGGACTAAACAAGTCTTGGGACATAAGATTTTAAAACGGGCAATTAGGAGTAGTCAAGCCTTGTGCGATACAGGTAACTGCCAAAATAAAGGAAACACTTGAGTAAATAAAGGATACAAAGTATATTGAAAGCAGGTGCTTTCACACAGCTGTGGTTCCTGAGCAATTAACACCCCATTATGCTCAGCATAAAAATGTATAAAAAAGCTTGCCCATTCTTTTGGCTATAGGATGACAATGGCCCCCTCTGCAAGGTACAAGCGGTCACTGAATGATCTGATGAACATGGAAATGATATAAACCATATGCCATGGCATCTCAGTTACCAAATCTCAACCCAATTGAACACTTCTAAGAGATTCTGGAGTGGCGCCTGAGACAGTGTTTTCCATTACCATCAACGTAGAATGTTAGACTAACAGAACACATAGAATGTTAGAATGTTAGACTAACAGAACACATAGAATGTTAGAATGTTAGACTGACAGAACACATAGAATGTTAGAATGTTAGACTGACAGAACACATAGAATGTTAGAATGTTAGACTGACAGAACACATAGAATGCTAGAATGTTAGACTGACAGAACACATAGAATGTTAGAATGTTAGACTAACAGACACATAGAATGTTAGAATGTTAGACTGACAGAACACATAGAATGTTAGACTGACAGAACACATAGAATGTTAGAACGGTAGACTGACAGAACACATAGAATGTTAGACTGTCAGAAACATAAATGTTAGACTGTCAGAACACATAGAATGTTAGAATGTTAGACTGTCAGAACACATAGAATGTTAGAACGTTAGACTGTCAGAACACATAGAATGTTAGAATGTTAGACTTCAGAACACATAGAATGTTAGAACGTTAGACTGTCAGAACACATAGAATGTTCGGTAGACTGACAGAACACATAGAATGTTAGACTGTCAGAACACATAGAATGTTAGACTGTCAGAACACATAGAATGTTAGAATGTTAGACTGTCAGAACACATAGAATGTTAGAACGTTAGACTGTCAGAACACATAGAATGTTAGAATGTTAGACTGTCAGAACACATAGAATGTTAGAACGTTAGACTGTCAGAACACATAGAATGTTAGAACGGTAGACTGACAGAACACATAGAATGTTAGACTGTCAGAACACATAGAATGTTAGACTGTCAGAACATGTAAAATGTTAGAACGTTAGACGAATGTTAGATTGTTAGATTGTCAGTGTTGCTTCCCTCCTATTGTGTTCCAGACACTTGTAGAACCTATGCCAAGGTATAGAAATAACCTAACTGTTATTTAAAATAAAATACCCATGTTAGTTAGAATTCCCTTCCTGAACAGTTAGAATTCCCTTCCTGAACAGTTAGAATTCCCTTCCTGAACAGTTAGAATTCCCTTCCTGAACAGTTAGAATTCCCTTCCTGAACAGTTAGAATTCCCTTCCTGAACAGTTAGAATTCCCTTCCTGAAAGCTGAAAATAAACGTTTTATCTTCACTTCCATCAGTGGAATTAGTTGGCTGTCTAAAGTTGAGCTTTACATTTGTGTTTTAGAACCATACTTTTGAGTTGTTTTTTTTAGTTGATTTTGTATGCTATGACTCTTGTATTCTTCTATTAGCTTCGTTGGGTGTAGTGCTTACTGACCAATACAAGTGGAGTTAGGTCTGCTGGCTCTCAACACATTTGATGTATGAAACAAAAGTGTTAGCCCTGATAATGCAGTCGGTGAATAATGCGTTAGCCCTGATAATGCAGTCAACAAATAATGTGTTAGCCCTGATAATGCTGTCAGTGAATAATGTGTTAGCCCTGATAATGCAGTCAGCGAATAATGTGTTAGCCCCGATAATGCAGTCAGCGAATAATGTGTTAGCCCTGATAATGCAGTCAGCGAATAATGTGTTAGCCCTGATAATGCAGTCGGTGAATAATGTGTTAGTCCCGATAATGCAGTCAGCGAATAATGTGTTAGCCCTGATAATGCAGTCAGAGAATGTGTTAGTCCCGATAATGCAGTCAGCGAATAATGTGTTAGCCCTGATAATGCAGTCAGCGAATAATGTGTTAGCCCTGATAATGCAGTCAGCGAATAATGTGTTAGCCCTGATAATGCAGTCGGTGAATAATGTGTTAGCCCTGATAATGCAGTCAGCGAATAATGTGTTAGCCCTGATAATGCAGTCAGCGAATAATGTGTTAGCCCCGATAATGCAGTCAGCGAATAATGTGTTAGCCCTGATAATGCAGTCGGTGAATAATGTGTTAGTCCCGATAATGCAGTCAGCGAATAATGTGTTAGCCCTGATAATGCAGTCAGCGAATAATGTGTTAGCCCCGATAATGCAGTCCGTGAATAATGTGTAAGGATGGAAACTGAATGAAATGAATTATCACGCTGGAGAACTAAAGCCTGTCAGGTAACTGTGTTCTGTTGATTTATTATGAGGTAACATTAGGTCATTAGATCATGGCCCCAGATGTGATGCTACTGAAGCTCATAGTTATATTTTCCTAAAAACCCTGGCATAGAAAGTGAAAGTTGTGGGCAAAATGATTTTGCTGAGGAAAATGAATGTCACTCAAATTACTGATATAGTAATAAACTGTGTCATAAAAAAAACTGTGGTCAATTTTGGCCAAATTCTGTCCTGTCAATCTCAAACCCCAGGGTGTAGTGACACCGTAACACTGCAATGCAGTGCCTTAGACCGCTGTGCCAATCGGGAGGCGAAACTGATGAATTTTGATAGGGATTGACGCACCGGTGCGACCAATAGACTCTAGGGGTTTTACGACAAGAGTTTTAATGTAACAGCAGATATCTTTATTTGGTCTACATACACACACACACACACACACACAGACAGACACACACACAGACAGACACACACACATGCACACAGACAGACAGGGGACTGATCAATGTTGAAGGGCAGTGGACCCACACAATAAAGGCCCTAATTGAATTTCTTTAATGAAGCCGTTTCTTAAACAGCATGTAATTGATTAATCAATCCGTAGCTCTGCTTCAGATTCATAATTATGTTGTAGCGTGAGGCTGGTCTCCCTGTGGACAGAATTACAATGCTGAGTGTCAGGCTTAGAGGGACGTAGTGAATGGACGGAGTGTGTGTGTGTGTATGAGAGTATGAGTTCTGTGTATGCATACCTGTGTATGACATTACCTGTATGTGATTACCTGTATGTGTACAGTGTGTGTACATTGTGTGTACATTGTGTGTGTACACTGTGTATTACAGTGTGTGTACTGTACATTGTGTATTAGAGTGTGTGTACATTGTGTGTAACACTGTGTATATTGTCTAGTGCAGTGTGTGTGACTAGTGAATAAGAGTACCTCTATGAGTAACTACAATGTTAGAGAGAGAGAGAGAGAGAGAGAGAGAGAGAGAGGAATAAATAGAAAGGGGGCAAGAGAGGAGGAGAGAGAGGGAAAGAAAAGAGAGAGCGAGACAGACAGAGAGAGAGATAAATAAGGAGATTTCAATGCATCACTGCATTGCTTAAATAACCATCATTTGTTTGATTATGACTCATGAGTTTATTTAGACTCAGAATTTATTATAATTCAGAGTTTATTAGCAAGATAAACTCTTTGGGTATCTTATTTGCATTATCAATGAATAAATTGCAGTCTAAACTCAGAAGCAGCACAGTTTGGAGGTTGTGCTTTTCTAAACCTGAAGGCCGCATTTATCAAAATATATATTCCAACAAAGCACCGGGGTCTATAAGAAGGGATCATCTCAGACTCAGATACTCTAGTCGCTGTATTATCAGTCTCTATATGTGTGTATAGCGCAGTGAGGGGATGGTGATTCAAATCGTAGAATAAACTTTAAAGTTACTAAAGTTAAGTAGTCTCTCTCTCCAACACCTCTCCCTCTCTCTTTCTGTCTTTCTCTCTCTCTCTGTCTCTCTCTCCCTCTCTCTTTCTGTCTCTCTCTCCCTCTCTATTTCTGTCTCTCTCTCTCTCTCCCTTCACTGTAGGGACAAGTAATTCATACCGTAGCTCTAAAGTTATTGGATTAAGGAGTCTGAAGTTTTTACACAAGTTGTAACTGGCTTGACGCCGGGCTGATTGTGGAAATATTGGCATGGATGTTGCTCTCTTACTTAGGGCTACTAGTCACATATACATAATATTTAGAGCTACTAGTCACATATACATAATATTTAGAGCTACTAGTCACAGATACATAATATTTAGAGCTACTAGTCACAGATACATAATATTTAGAGCTACTAGTCACATATACATAATATTTAGAGCTACTAGTCACATATACATAATATTTAGAGCTACTAGTCACAGATACATAATATTTAGAGCTACTAGTCACAGATACATAATACGTAGAGCTACTAGTCACAGATACATAATACGTAGAGCTACTAGTCACAGATACATAATATTTAGAGCTACTAGTCACATATACATAATACGTAGAGCTACTAGTCACATATACATAATATTTAGAGCTACTAGTCACAGATACATAATATTTAGAGCTACTAGTCACAGATACATAATATTTAGAGCTACTAGTCACAGATACATAATACGTAGAGCTACTAGTCACAGATACATAATACGTAGAGCTACTAGTCACAGATACATAATATTTAGAGCTACTAGTCACAGATACATAATATTTAGAGCTACTAGTCACAGATACATAATATGTAGAGCTACTAGTCACAGATACATAATATTTTTGAGAAGTAAACTGCGAGAGAGAGAGAGAGGGAGACAGAGAGAGAGAGATTTCAATGCATTGTCTGCGTTTGTAGCCAATTTGACATTTGCTCAGTACATTGTTTTCATTGAGGAAGTGTACGAGTCTGCTGTTAATGATAATGCAGAGGATTTTCCCAAGGTTACTGTTGACACATATCCCACGGTAGTTATTGGGGTTAAATTTGTCTCCACTTTTGTGGATTGGGGTGATAAATCCTTGGTTCCAAATATTGGGGAAGATGCCAGAGCTAAGGATGATGTTAAAGAGTTTTAGTATAGCCAATTGGAATTTGTTGTCTGTATATTTGACCATTTCATTGAGGATACCAACACCACACGCCTTTTTGGGTTGGAGTGTTTTTATTTTGTCCTGTAGTTCATTCAAGGTAATTGGAGAATAGGGTGGATAATCCAGTGGGTTATTTTTAATAGTTGATTCTAAGATTTGTGTTTGATCATGTGTATGTTTTTGCTGTTTGTTCTTTGTTATAGAGCCAAAAAGATTGGAGAAGTGGTTTACCCATACATCTCCATTTTGGATCTGGCTCTCCTCTCCCTCTCTCTCTCTCTCCCTCTCTCCATCTCTCTCTCCATCTCTCCCTCCATCTCTCCCTCCATCTCTCCATCCATCTCTCCCTCATCTCTCCCTCTCTCCATCTCTCCCTCTCTCCTCCATCTCTCCATCTCTCCCTCTCTCCATCTCTCCCTCTCTCTTTTCATCTGAGCAGTGGGTGGGCCTGTCTGCCAAGTGGGTGGTCCTATGCCCTCCCAGGCCCACCCATGGCTGAACCCCCTGCCCAGTCTTTTGAAATCCATAGATTAGGGCCCAATGAATGTATTTCAATTGACTGATTTCCTCAGTTTGCTATGCCTCATTTTCGATTAATTGAAAATGAAACTCAGTTCAAAGTATCTCTCTTTTTCAAACAGTCATTGCAGAGCTGGTTACAGGGTGCTTGATCCTGGTTTCTCCTGTGGGTTGCTCTAGTTTGGGAGTGTCTGCTAGATGAATGAATGTAACATAAATTTTGAGCGGCTTCACTGCAGGTAGATTGTATTATTGCATTTCAGCTTCTCCAGTTGAACACACAGATTTGTATTGCATTAGACCATCTACGTCTCTAGTGAATACTTACAATGAATTGGATGCATGTTGTATAGATGTTCACCTTTTGCAGACATCACAGTGTACATAGAGATTCTATCATCCATTTATTATTGGGTCTCTGTGGCTGCCTGAGGTTAGTTTGTGATCTGCATCCCTGACTAGGTATTGATGATGCAGTCACACACACACACACGCACACAGTTATCTGCGTACCCGGCTACAAGTATTGATCATGCAGTCATACTATAATCGTCCAGAGCACTTTGATGGAGAGGGTGTATTGTATGTGTTCAATTAGCCTACTGCCGAGGGCCATTGTCTCTCCAATGGAATATGGATGAAGCCAGCCCTGAGACAGCCCTGAGACAGACGAGATATTGGTTATGCTATGTATTCTAAACTGTATCAGACATGCGTGTGTCCTGATCTGGACCTAATACCTTTTTTTTTTGCACTATTGGTTAGAGCCTGTAAGTAAGCATTTCACTTTAAGGTGAAATACCTCATGTATTCGGAGCACGTGACAAATAAACTTCGATTTGATTCTTTAGAAGGAGCGTGGGGTGCTAAGAGGTATCTCTAAAACTAAAGCGTCCATAACAGAGCAGTACATTATTTATCCATAACAGAGCAGTACATTATTTATTTTTTTAGGTGTCCGCAAGTCCACAAGTTTGAACCTATATTTGCAATAACAGGGGACATGGGCTGTTATTTGTTATGTTAGGCTGGGAACCCTGTGAGGTGAGATGGAAGGTGTGTATGGTGAGACATTGGAATAGACTGTTGGATATGCCAACTGCCAGAATGGGGCGGCAGGGTAGCCTAGTGGTTAGAGAGTTGGACTAGGAACTGGAAGGTTGCAAGTTCAAACCCCTGAGCTGACAAGGTACTAATATGTTGCTCTGCCCCTGAACAGGCAACCCACTGTTCCTAGGCTGTCATTGAAAATAAGAATTTGTTCTTAACTGACTTGCCTAGTTAAATAAAGGTAAAAAAAAATAAAAATTGCTAATACAGTTCTATGCAATTTATCCATAGGGGGAGGAGCCTGAGCAACTGAAAGCTCTGACCTTTTTCCAAGAGTCTGACTGTGAACATCTGTATGAAAACCAAATGAAGGTTGACATGATTAATGATTAAAATTATTAAAAAACAACTGTTGATGCAATATGACAACAAAAAAAAATGGGCGGAGGGGATTTATCATAAACCCAAATTGAGAACCTTTTGTTTGATTAAGGGTGAATTGGTGTGTGAGAGATATATTAGGTATAACCTACCTAAAAGCAAGGGATCGCTATGTGCACATGGAAGATCAGGGATATTGCCTCTGCGTATTGAAACAGGTCAGATCAGGGATATTACCTCTGCGTATTGAAACAGGTCAGATCAGGGATATTGTCTCTGTGTATTGAAACAGGTCAGATCAGGGATATTGCCTCTGCGTATTGAAACAGGTCAGATCAGGGATATTGCCTCTGTGTATTGAAACAGGTCAGATCAGGGATATTGCCTCTGCGTATTGAAACAGGTCAGATCAGGGATATTGCCTCTGTGTATTGAAACAGGTCAGATCAGGGATATTGTCTCTGCGTATTGAAACAGGTCAGATCAGGGATATTGCCTCTGAGTATTGAAACAGGTCAGATCAGGGATATTGTCTCTGCGTATTGAAACAGGTCAGATCAGGGATATTGCCTTTGTGTATTGAAAGTATTGGAGTGTCCTGAGGTACAACCTACCTGGAGGTGTCCTGAGGCACAACCTACCTGGAGTGTCCTGAGGTGAGGCACAACCTACCTGGAGTGTCCTGAGGCACAACCTACCTGGAGTGTCCTGAGGCACAACCTACCTGGAGTGTCCTGAGGCACAACCTACCTGGAGTGTCCTGAGGCACAACCTACCTGGAGTGTCCTGAGGTACAAGGTGTCAAGTGCTCAGAGACATGGCCAAGGTCAAGAAGGCTGAAACACGACCACCACTGAATAATATTCACAAGTTGAAGCGTCAAGATTGGGTTTTATGGACAGATGAAATGAGAGTGACTCTTGATGGACCAGATGGAGTGGTCCGTGGCTGGATCAGGGACATAGGGCACCACTTTGAGTCAGGCGTCAGTAAGGTGGAGGAGGGGTGCTGGTATGGGCTGCTATCATTAAGGATGAGATAGTCGGATCTTTTCGGGTTGAAGATGGACTGAAACTCAACTCCCAAACGTACTGCCAGTTTCTGGAAGACTCTTTCTTCAAGCAGTGGTACAGGAAGAAGTCCTCAGCATTCAAGAAGGCCATGCTCTTTATGCAGGACAATGCTCCATCACATGCATCCAAGTACTCCACTGCTTGGCTAGTCAGCAAGGGCCTCAAAGATGCCCCAATAATAACCTGGCGCCCTTCCTCACCTGACTTAAATCCTATTGAGAACTTGTGGGCCCTTCTCAAACGTGAGAATTAAAGTGAGGGAAGAGAATACACTTCTTTGAACAGCATTTGGGAGGCTGTGGTTGCTGCTCCAGCGAAAGTATACGCTTTTAACGGACCTCTGAGACTATCACAGTGCAGGTGCATTTATAGACTTGATTACACACAGGTGGATTGTGTTTTGACTTCCGGCGCCGACAGAGATGGCCGCCTCGCTTCGCGTTCCTAGGAAACTATGCAGTTTTTGTTTTTTACGTGTTATTTCTTACACTAGTACCCCAGGTCATCTTAGGTTTCATTACATACAGCCGAGAAGAACTACTGAATATAAGATCAGGTCAACTCACCATCAGTACGACCAAGAATATGTTTTTCGCGACGCGGATCCTGTGTTCTGACCTACAACCAGGACAACGGAGTGGATTACATGCAGCGACCCAAAAACGACTCAGAAAAAGAGGGAAACGAAGCGGTCTTCTGGTCAGACTCCGGAGACGGGCACATCGTGCACCACTCCCTAGCATTCTTCTTGCCAATGTCCAGTCTCTTGACAACAAGGTTGATGAAATCCGAGCAAGGGTAGCATTCCAGAGGGACATCAGAGACTGTAACGTTCTCTGCTTCACGGAAACATGGCTAACTGGAGAGACGCTATCCGAAGCGGTGCAGCCAGCGGGTTTCTCCACGCATCGCGCCGACAGAAACAAACATCTTTCTGGTAAGAAGAGGGGCGGAGGCGTATGCCTCATGGCCAACGTGACATGGTGTGATGAAAGAAACATACAGGAACTCAAATCCTTCTGTTCACCTGATTTAGAATTCCTCACAATCAAATGTAGACCGCATTATCTACCAAGAGAATTCTCTTCGATTATAATCACAGCCGTATATATCCCCCCCCAAGCAGACACATCGATGGCTCTGAACAAACTTTATTTAACTCTCTGCAAACTGGAAACGATTTATCCGGAGGCTGCATTCATTGTAGCTGGGGATTTTAACAAGGCTAATCTGAAAACAAGACTCCCCAAATTTTATCAGCATATCGATTGCGCAACCAGGGGTGGAAAGACCCTGGATCATTGTTACTCTAACTTCCGCGACGCATATAAGGCCCTGCCCCCGCCCCCTTTCGGAAAAGCTAACCACGACTCCATTTTGTTGATCCCTGCCTACAGACAGAAACTAAAACAAGAGGCTCCCACGCTGAGGTCTGTCCAACGCTGGTCCGACCAAGCTGACTCCACACTCCAAGACTGCTTCCATCACGTGGACTGGGAGATGTTTGTATTGCGTCAGACAACAACATTGACGAATACGCTGATTTGGTGTGCGAGTTCATTAGAACGTGCGTTGAAGATGTCGTTGAAGATGTCGTTCCCATAGCAATGATTAAAACATTCTCTAACCAGAAACCGTGGATTGATGGCAGCATTCGTGTGAAACTGAAGGCGCGAACCACTGCTTTTAATCAGGGCAAGGTGTCTGGTAACATGACTGAATACAAACAGTGCAGCTATTCCTCCGCAAGGCTATCAAACAAGCTATGGCCAGTACAGAGACAAAGTAGAATCTCAATTCAACGGCTCAGACACAAGAGGCATGTGGCAGGGTCTACAGTCAATCACAGACTACAGGAAGAAACCCAGCCCAGTCACGGACCAGGATGTCTTGCTCCCAGGCAGACTAAATAACTTTTTGCCCGCTTTGAGGACAATACAGTGCCACTGACACGGCCTGCAACGAAAACATGCGGTCTCTCCTTCACTGCAGCCGAAGTGAGTAAGACATTTAAACGTGTTAACCCTCGCAAGGCTGCAGGCCCAGTCGGCATCCCCAGCCGCGCCCTCAGAGCATGCGCAGACCAGCTGGCCGGTGGCCGGTGTGTTTACGGACATATTCAATCAATCCCTATACCAGTCTGCTGTTCCCACATGCTTTGTTCCTGTTCCCAAGAAAGCTAAGGTAACTGAGCTAAACGACTACCGCCCCGTAGCACTCACATCCGTCATCATGAAGTGCTTTGAGAGACTAGTCAAGGACCATATCACCTCCACCCTACCTGACACCCTAGACCCACTCCAATTTGCTTACCGCCCAAATAGGTCCACAGACGATGCAATCTCAACCACACTGCACACTGCCCTAACCCATCTGGACAAGAGGAATACCTATGTGAGAATGCTGTTCATCGACTACAGCTCGGCATTCAACACCATAGTACCCTCCAAGCTCGTCATCAAGCTCGAGACCCTGGGTCTCGACCCCGCCCTGTGCAACTGGGTACTGGACTTCCTGACGGGCCGCCCCAGGTGGTGAGGGTAGGCAACAACATCTCCTGCTGATCCTCAACACTGGGGCCCCACAAGGGTGCGTTCTGAGCCCTCTCCTGTACTCCCTGTTCACCACGACTGCGTGGCCACGCACGTCCAACTCAATCATCAAGTTTGCGGACGACACAAAAGTGGTAGGCTTGATTACCAACAACGACGAGACGGCCTACAGGGAGGAGGTGAGGGCCCCGGAGTGTGGTGTCAGGAAAATAACCTCACACTGTCAACAAAACTAAGGAGATGATTGTGGACTTCAGGAAACAGCCGAGGGAACACCCCCATCCACATCGATGGAACAGTAGTGGAGAGGGAAGTAAGTTTTAAGTTCCTCGGCATACACATCACAGACAAACTGAATTGGTCCACTCACACAGACAGCATCGTGAGGAAGGCGCAGCAGCGCCGTTTCTTCAACCTCAGGAGGCTATTCGGCTTGTCACCAAAAGCACTCACAAACTTCTACAGATGTACAATCGAGAGCATCCTGGCGGGCTGTATCACCGCCTGGTATGGCAACTGCACCGCCCTCAACCGTAAGGCTCTCCAGAGGGTAGTGAGGTCTGCACAACGCATCACCGGGGCAAACTACCTGCCCTCCAGGACACCTCCACCACCCGATGCTACAGGAAGGCCATAAAGATCATCAAGGACATCAACCACCCGAGCCACTGCCTGTTCACCCCGCTGTCATCCAGAAGGCGAGGTCAGTACAGGTGCATCAAAGCTGGGACCGAGAGACTGAAAAACAGCTTCTATCTCAAGGCCATCAGACTGTTAAACAGCCACCACTAACATTGAGTGGCTACTGCCAACACACTGTCAATGACACTGACTCTACTCCAGCCACTTTAATAATGGGAATTGATGGGAAATGATGTAAATATATCACTAGCCACTTTAAACAATGCTACCTTATATAATGTTACTTACCCTACATTATTCATCTCATATGCATACGTAGATACTGTACTCTATATCATCGACTGCATCCTTATGTAATACATGTATCACTAGCCACTTTAACTATGCCACTGGTTTACATACTCATCTCATATGTATATACTGTACTCGATATCATCTACTGTATCTTGCCTATGCTGCTCTGTACCATCACTCATTCATATATCCTTATGTACATATTCTTTATCCCCTTACACTGTGTATAAGACAGTAGTTTTTGGAATTGTTAGATTACTTGTTCGTTATTACTGCATTGTCGGAACTAGAAGCACAAGCATTTCGCTACACTCGCATTAACATCTGCTAACCATGTGTATGTGACAAATAAAATTTGATTTGATTTGATGTATTTATCATCATTAGTCATTTTGGTCAACATTGGATCATTCAGAGATCCTCACTGAACTTCTGGAGAGAGTTTGCTGCACTGAAAGTAAAGGGGCTGAATAATTTTGCACGCCCAATTTTTCAGTTTTTGATTTGTTAAAAAGTTTGAAATATCAATAAATGTCGTTCCACTTCATGATTGTGTCCCACTTGTTGTTGATTCTTCACGAAAAATACAGTTTTATATCTTTATAGTTGAAGCCTGAAATGTGGCAAAAGGTTAAAGTTCAAGGGGGCCGAATACTTTTAAGGCACTGTACATACATACATACATACATACATACATACATACATACATACATACATACATACATACATTACATACATACATACATACATACATACATACATACATAGATACATACATACATACATACAATACATACATACATCATACATACATACAGAAAAAATAAACAGAAGTCACTTGAACCCAGTCTAGCACAAAGAGAAGATTCATATGGTAGACAAGTCTATAAACAATCTATATACACACATCATTAGCCACTTACAAGATCAATATTATTTTACAATGTATTTATAGGTCTCCTTTTTTCTTTTATCCCAGGCTTCATCTAAAAATTCAGCAAACGGAAATACACAATGGACAAAAAAACACATTTCAATTTCCCCTCACCACTCAGCCACATAATACCAGGGTATATCTGGTGGTCTGTCTCCTCATCACTCAGCCACATAATACCAGGGTATATCTGGTGGTCTGTCTCCTCATCACTCAGTCACATAATACCAGGGTATATCTGGTGGTCTGTCTCCTCATCACTCAGTCACATAATACCAGGGTATATCTGGTGGTCTGTCTCCTCATCACTCAGCAACATAATACCAGGGTATATCTGGTGGTCTGTCTCCTCATCACTCAGCAACATAATACCAGGGTATATCTGGTGGTCTGTCTCCTCATCACTCAGCCACATAATACCAGGGTATATCTGGTGGTCTGTCTCCTCATCACTCAGCCACATAATACCAGGGTATATCTGGTGGTCTGTCTCCTCATCACTCAGCCACATAATACCAGGGTATATCTGGTGGTCTGTCTCCTCACCACTCAGCCACATAATACCAGGGTATATCTGGTGGTCTGTCTCCTCATCACTCAGCCACATAATACCAGGGTATATCTGGTGGTCTGTCTCCTTATCACTCAGCCACATAATACCAGGGTATATCTGGTGGTCTGTCTCCTTATCACTCAGCCACATAATACCAGGGTATATCTGGTGGTCTGTCTCCTCATCACTCAGCCACATAATACCAGGGTATATCTGGTGGTCTGTCTCATCACTCACCACATAATACCATCTGGTGGTCTGTCACATAATACCAGGGTATATCTGGTGGTCTGTCTCCTCATCACTCAGCCACATAATACCAGGGTATATCTGGTGGTCTGTCTCCTCATCACTCAGCCACATAATACCAGGGTATATCTGCTGTGGTTTCTGGAATAAGAGCAAGTGTCTATCATGGTAGAAAGGGCAAGAGAGGATAACATGAGTTTCATTCTCTATTTCTTCAAGGTCCCAGTAGTTACATAGTCTTTCCTCTTCCGTTTCACCACAATACCATCAACAGCCTGGCTGTGTTATAGCCCTGAGAAGTATAAAGCACTGATGTGTCCATGTAACAAGTGTGTGCAGTGGATGAAAAAGTATTAATTGTCCAATCTTGAGTAAAAGTACCTTAATAGAAAATGACTCAAGTGAAAGTTACCCAGTAAAATACCACTTGAGTAACAGTCTAAAAATATTTGGGTTAAACTATACTTAAGTATCAAAAGTAAACGGAATTGTTAAAATGTACCTAAGTATTAAAAGTAAAAGTACAAATCATAAACAAACCAGATGGCACAATTTTTCATTTATTTTCATTGACGGATAGCCAGGGGCACTCCAACACTCAGACATAATTTACAAACAAGCATTTGTGTTTAAAACGTATTATGGCTGCAGGGGCATTATTGAGTAGCTTGGATGAAATGTGCCCAGAGGTACCCAGAGAAAACAGCCTGCTCCTCAGTCCCAGTTGCTAATATAAGCATATTATTAGTAGTATTGGATAGAAACACTCTGAAGTTTCTAAAACTGTTTGAATGATGTCTGTGAGTATAACAGAACTCATATGGCAGGCAAAAACCTGAGAAGAAATCTAAACAGGAAGTGGGAAATCTGAGGTTGGTCGATTTTCAACCCAGCTCCTATTGAATACACAGTGGGATATGGATCAAGTTGCACTTCCTAGGGCTTCCACTAGATGTCAACCGTCTTTAGAAACTTGAATGAGGCTTCTACTGTGTTGTGGAGCCGGATGGGAGCTCTTTGGGTCAGTGGTCTGGCAGAGAGCCAGGTCCTGGTCACGCGCATTTCACATGATAGCGACCTGCCTTCCATTGCTTCTCTACAGACATAGAAATTCTCCGGTTGAAACGTTATTGAAGATTTAGGATAACAACATCCTAAAGATTGATTCTATAATTAGTTTGAAAATGTTCTTCGACCTGTGATATAACTCTTTGAAGTTTTTGTCCGTCGTTCGGCTGGACCTGCACGAGTATTTGGATATGTGTACTAAACATGCAAAAAAAAGTAGCTACTTGGACATAAATAATGGACATTATCGAACAAATCAAGCATTTATTGTGGAACTGTGATTCCTGGGAGTGCATTCTGATGAAGATCATCAAAGGTAAGGGAATATGTATAATGTTATTTCTGATTTCTGTTGACTCCAACATGGCGGATAATTTTCTTTATTTTTCTGAGCGCCGTCTCAGATTATTGCATGGTTTGTTTTTTCCGGGAAGTTTTTTTGAAATCTGACACAGCGGTTGCATTAAGGAGAGGTATCTATATTTCCATGTCTAAGAATTGTATTTTCATCAACATTTATAATGAGTATTTCTGTAAAATGATGTGGTTCTCTGCAATATCACTAGTGAACATAACGCGCCAATGTATACTGTTCACTTTATTGAACAAAACATACATGTATTGTGTAACATGAAGTCCTATAAGTGTCATCTGATGAAGATCATCGAAGGTTAGTGATTCATTTTATCTCTATTTGTGCTTTTTGTGACTCCTCTCTTTGGCTGGAAAAATGGCTGGGTTTTTCTGTGAGTTGGTGGTCACCTAACATAATCGTTTGTGGTGCTTTTGCTGTAAAGCCCATTTGAAATCGGACACTGTGGTGGGATTAACAACAAGATTAACTTTAAAATGGTATAAAATACATGTATATTTGAGGAATTTTAAGTGTGAAATTTCTGTTGTTTTGAATTTGGCGCCCTGCACTTTCACTGCCTGTTGTCATATCGATCCCTTTAACGGGATTGCAGCCATAAGAAGTTTGAATGAGTCTGCCAGATTAGAGGCAGTAGGGATGACCAGGGATGCTCTCTTGATAAGTGTGTGAATTGGACCATTTTCCTGTCAAAATGTAACGAGTACATTTGGGTGTCTGGGAAAATGTATGGAGGAAAAAGTATATTCTTTTCTTTAGGAATGTAGTGAAGTAAAAGTTGGCAAAAATATGAATAGTAAAATAAAGTACAGATACTCCGAAAAAAACTATTTAAGTAGTACTTTAAAGTAGTTTTACTTAAGTACTTCACACCACTGGGTGTGTGTTATAGCCCTGAGAATTAGAAAGCACTGATGTGTCCAGGTATTGACAGGTGTGTTGCGTGTTAATTAAAAATGTTTTAATTACTTTGGTGCAATTACATGTACAGTGCATTCAGAAAGTACTCAGACCCTTTGACTTTTTTAAATTACTTTTTTCTACAATCTACACACAATACCCCATAACGACAAAGCAAACACAGGTTTTTTGACATTTTTGCTAATTCATACAAAATAAAAACAGAATTATCTTTAGGTATAATTTACACTTGACTGCATGTCAGAGCAGGAACCACGTCATGAGTTCGAAGCAATTGTCCGTGGGGCTCCGAGACAGGATTGTGGCACAGACCTGGGGAAGGGTACCAAAAAAGTTCTGCAGAATTGAAGGTCCCCGAGAACAAAGTGGCCTATATCATTCTTAAATGGAAGAAGTTTGGAAACACCAAGACTCTTCCTACAGCTGAGCAATCAGAGGAGAAGGGCCTTGGTCAGGGAGGTGACCAAGAAGCTGATGGTCACTCTGACAGAGCTCCAGAGTTCCACTGTGGAGATGGGTGAACTTTCCAGAAGGACAACCATCTTTGCAGCACTCCACCAACCAGGCCTTATTGGTTGAGTGGCCAGACAAAAACCACTCCTCAGTAAAAGGCACATGACAGCCCGCTTAGAGTTCGGCAAAAGGCACCGAAAGATTCTCTGGTTTGAAGAAACCAAGATTGAACTCTTTGGCCTGAATGCTGGAGGAAACCTGGCACTTTTTTCACCAAACTTTAATCAGTGTTTCATCTAGAAATACGTTTCACATTGCAATACATGTTCGTTAAAAGTAATTGTCTTTCGAAATGCAATACTCACATTATTTGTAATATGATTCTCTTCTCTTTTGTTAAAAGACATTTAACTATTACATAGTCTGACTGCTCTCAATTGATGCTCTTAATTAATTCAACATTTAGTAACCCTATTGATTTCACATGTAAACTGGTTTTCTACAAGTTAGAATACCTAACAATAAGCTGCAGACCATACTATTTACCAGGAGAGTTTTCATCAATATTTTTCGTAGCCATCTATTTACCACCACAAACCGATGCTGGCACCAAGACCGCACTCAACGAGCTGTATAGGACCATAAGCAAACAAGAAAATGCTCATCCAGAGGCAGCGCTCCTAGTGGCCGGGGACGTTAATGCAGAGAACTTCTTCTGTTTCTCCAATGCAGGAAAACTGAAATCTGTTTTACCCCAAAAAACTACACCACCTTCACTCCACACACAGAAACACACACAAAGCCCCCTTCCCACCCCCGCAAATATGACCATAACTCTATATCGTCCTGATTCATTCTTGCAAGCAAAAACTCAAACAGGAATTACCAGTGACATGAAATGAAGGGAATTCTAAGCATGAATTCTAAGCAGGTAGCCTAGTGGTTAGAGCGTTGGGCCAGTAACCGAAAGGTTGCTGGATTGAATCCCTGAGCTGTAAAGGTTAAAATCTGTCATTCTGAGCAAGGCAGTTAACCTACTGTTCCCTGGGCACCAAAAACTTGGATGTCGATTAAGGCAGCCCCCGCATCTCTCTGATTCAGAGGGGCTGGTTGGGTTAAATGCGGAAAACACATTTCAGCTGAAGGCATTCCATTGTACAACTGACCAGGTTTCCCACTTTCCCTAAACTACAGGACTGTTTTGCTAGCACAGACTGCAATATGTTCCGGGATTCATCTGAGAACATTGAGGAGGTTACCACATCAGGCACCGGCTTCATTAACAAATGCATCAATGACGTCTTCCCCACAGTGACCGCACGTATATCCCAACCAGAAGCCATGGATTACAGGCAACATCCACACTGAGTTAAAGGCTAGAGCTGCTGCTTTCAAGG
Organism: Oncorhynchus tshawytscha; assembly: GCF_018296145.1. NCBI lineage: Eukaryota > Metazoa > Chordata > Actinopteri > Salmoniformes > Salmonidae > Oncorhynchus > Oncorhynchus tshawytscha. The sequence goes on from NC_056449.1 coordinate 24,004,975, forward strand.
AGCTGGACACTAATCCGGATGCTTATAAGATATCCTGCTACAAACTTGGACCAGCCATAAAACAGGCAAAGTGTCAAGACAGGACTAAGATCCTACTACGCCGGCTCTGACACTCGATGGATGTGGCAGGGCTTGCACATTATCACAGCTTACAAAAGGAAACCCAGCCGCGAGCTGCCCAGCCATGCAAAATTACCAGACAAGCTAAACGAAGCAAACAATACTGAGCCATGCATGAGAGCACCAGCTGTTCCAGATGGCTCTGTGATCACGCGGTAAGAACTTTAAACAGGTTAACATTCGCAAAGGCCGCGGGACCAGACAGAATACCAGGACACGTACTCAGAGCATGCGCTAACCAGCTGGCAAGTATCTTCAAATTCATTTTCAACCTATCCCTGTAATATCTATAATACCAACTTGTTTCAAGCAGCCCGCCATTGCCCCCGTGCCCAAGAACACCAAGGTAACCTGCCTAAATGACTATCGCCCCGTAGCACTCACATCTATAGCCATGAAATACTTTGAAAGGCTGGTCATGGCTCACATCAACATGATCATCCCAGTCACCTTAGAACCATTCCAATTCGCATAACGCACCAACAGATCCACAGATGACGCAATCTCAATTGCACTCGACATTGCCCTCACCCACCTGAACAATAGGAATACCTAGAGTACCAATCAAAAGTTTGGAAACACCTCAAGACTTTTTCTTTATTTTTATATTGTAGAATAATAGTGAAGACATCAAAACTATGAAATAACACATATGGAATCATTAAACAAATCAAAATATATTTGGGATTTTAGATTCTTCAAAGTAGCCACCCTTTGCCTTTGACAGCTTTGCACACTCTTGGGATTCTCTCAACCAGCTTCACCTGGAATGCTTTTCCAACAGTCTTGAAAGAGTTCCCACATATTCTGAGCACTTGTTGACTGCTTTTCCTTCACTCGGCGGTCCAACTCATCCCAAACCATCTCATTTGGGTTGAGTTCGGGTGATTGTGGAGGCCAGATCATCTGATGCAGCACTCCATCAATCTCCTTCTTGGTCAAATAGGCCAAACACAGACCGGAGGTGCGTTGGGTCATTGTCCTGTTGAAAAACAAATGATAGTCCCACCCAGCGCAAACCAGATGGGATGGCGTATCACTGCAGAATGCTGTGGTAGCCATGCTGGTTAAGTGTGCCTTGAATTCTAAATAAATTGCAGATAGATTTTGAGAACTATATAATGAAAATGTATGTATGTAAAGTAGAAACATAAAAAGTATGCTTTACTAAAATTGAGTTAGCCAATACAGTCCTGTAATACCATAAAATAGGCCATTACAGTCCAGTAATTCTGTAATATAGGCCATTACAGTACTGTAATACTGTAATATAGGCCATTATAGTACTGTAATACTGTAATATAGGCCATTATAGTACTGTAATACTGTAATATAGGCCATTACAGTCCTGTAATACTGTAATATAGGCCATTATAGTACTGTAATACTGTAATATAGGCCATTACAGTACTGTAATATATGTAATTTACGTAGCAGCCACTTTAATCCAAAGTGACAACAGTCCAAGCATTTTGGTATGAGACCCCACTGGGAATTGAACCCACAACTCTGGTGTTGCTAGTGCCAAGCTGTTATGAACTGAGCCATTACATGGCCACTACAATACATAAGTGCAATACAATACTTTAAAATACAATACACGATTACAGTACAGGTGGAAGATGTATTGCCATTCCCATGAGCGTGACACCCTCCTTCAGGCCATGGACGAGGGATGCAATGACTTCAATCAAGACCTATTTCAGGATTGGATTCGCTGTGCCAAACGATTCCACCCCACAGATTTTGACCAGAACCTATGGCCAACCTATGGCCAAGACAGGCTTGATGCAAACTACTGCCCGCTAAAAATAATTTCTATAATTTGATTACATTGTGAAATATGTCCTCAATTATGGAATGTTGATGTTCAGTGTATTACCTAATGTGAAAACAGTGTAATGTACTGTAATTTACAGTATTGTAGCATACTACATTCAAAGGACAATATTGAAACATTGGATTTGTTAATAGATTAAGTTGTTGTTAATGAAATCTTCTCTATTTAGTTATATGATGTAGTCTTTCGGTGATTAAACCAATGTACTGATTATATTTCACAGTAAACGTATATTTTGGATCAATGGTTGTGAACGATATCTGCCAACATTTTGTTTATGTAAAATCGAAGGTTTTGAAGGTAGTTTTTTTGTACTGAGAGTTTTGAAAATTCACTGCACACTTGTGAATATAGTTCCAAAGTGATAAAAAGGAAACTGTAACCTCAGGAAGGGTGGTGAATACAGTGTGTGTGTGTCTGTCTCTGTGTGTGTGTGTCTGTCTCTGTGTGTGTGTCTGTGTGTGTGTCTGTGTGTCTGTGTCTGTGTCCTGCTTACCCCCTGGGAGAAGTAGAAAGCAGCGATGCCCAGGGGCCAGAAGCAGCATAACATGGAGAAGATGGCCAGGCCCAGATGGTCTCTGGGTGGGATCACTATGAAGTTATCTTCACTCTCGCTGTCGCTAGAGCAGTCCGTCTGAAAGAGACAAACACTGTAAATATTAGTTCACCGCCATTACAGTTCACATACTGTATATAACATGATGAAGTTGTCCTCACTGTCGCTGGAGCAGTCCGTCTGGCAGAGGGGAGGAGGGGAGAGAGAAACTGTCAGGGGTCTCTCATTGATATAGTTAAACAATAGTTAAATCAACATTGAATAGTTATTCAAGTTTGAAGTTAAAGCGATAGTTCAATCAAATACTAAAATCACATTTTATTTTTCACACGCCTGGTAAACAACAGGTGGAGACTAACAGGGAAATGCCTGGTAAACAACAGGTGGAGACTAACAGTGAAATGCCTGGTAAACAACAGGTGTAGACTAACAGTGAAATGCCTGGTAAACAACAGGTGGAGACTAACAGTGAAATGCCTGGTAAACAACAGGTGGAGACTAACAGGGAAATGCCTGGTAAACAACAGGTGTAGACTAACAGTGAAATGCCTGGTAAACAACAGGTGGAGACTAACAGTGAAATGCCTGGTAAACAACAGGTGGAGACTAACAGGAAATGCCTGGTAAACAACAGGTGTAGACTAACAGTGAAATGCCTGGTAAACAACAGGTGGAGACTAACAGTGAAATGCCTGGTAAACAACAGGTGGAGACTAACAGTGAAATGCCTGGTAAACAACAGGTGGAGACTAACAGGGAAATGCCTGGTAAACAACAGGTGGAGACTAACAGGGAAATGCCTGGTAAACAACAGGTGGAGACTAACAGTGAAATGCCTGGTAAACAACAGGTGGAGACTAACAGGGAAATGCCTGGTAAACAACAGGTGGAGACTAACAGGGAAATGCTTGGTAAACAACAGGTGTAGACTAACAGTGAAATGCCTGGTAAACAACAGGTGTAGACTAACAGGAAATGCCTGGTAAACAACAGGTGTAGACTAACAGTGAAATGCTTGGTAAACAACAGGTGTAGACTAACAGTGAAATGCTTGGTAAACAACAGGTGGAGACTAACAGTGAAATGCTTGGTAAACAACAGGTGTAGACTAACAGAAACTGGTAAGGTGGAGACAGTGAAATGCTTGGTAAACAACAGGTGGAGACTAACAGTGAAATGCTTGGTAAACAACAGGTGGAGACTAACAGTGAAATGCTTGGTAAACAACAGGTGTAGACTAACAGTGAAATGCTTGGTAAACAACAGGTGTAGACTAACAGTGAAATGCTTGGTAAACAACAGGTGGAGACTAACAGTGAAATGCCTGGTAAACAACAGGTGTAGACTAACAGTGAAATGCTTGGTAAACAACAGGTGTAGACTAACAGTGAAATGCCTGGTAAACAACAGGTAAACAACAGGTGTAGACTAACAGTGAAATGCTTGGTAAACAACAGGTGTAGACTAACAGGGAAATGCCTGGTAAACAACAGGTGTAGACTAACAGTGAAATGCCTGGTAAACAACAGGTGTAGACTAACAGGGAAATGCTTGGTAAACAACAGGTGTAGACTAACAGGGAAATGCCTGGTAAACAACAGGTGTAGACTAACAGTGAAATGCCTGGTAAACAACAGGTGTAGACTAACAGTGAAATGCCTGGTAAACAACAGGTGTAGACTAACAGGGAAATGCTTGGTAAACAACAGGTGTAGACTAACAGTGAAATGCTTGGTAAACAACAGGTGTAGACTAACAGTGAAATGCTTGGTAAACAACAGGTGGAGACTAACAGTGAAATGCTTGGTAAACAACAGGTGTAGACTAACAGTGAAATGCTTGGTAAACAACAGGTGTAGACTAACAGGAAATGCTTGGTAAACAACAGGTGTAGACTAACAGAAATGCTTGGTAAAAAGGTGTAGACTGCCTGGTAAACAACAGGTGTAGACTAACAGTGAAATGCTTGGTAAACAACAGGTGTAGACTAACAGGGAAATGCTTGGTAAACAACAGGTGTAGACTAACAGGGAAATGCTTGGTAAACAACAGGTGTAGACTAACAGTGAAATGCTTGGTAAACAACAGGTGTAGACTAACAGTGAAATGCTTGGTAAACAACAGGTGTAGACTAACAGTGAAATGCTTGGTAAACAACAGGTGTAGACTAACAGTGAAATGCTTGGTAAACAACAGGTGTAGACTAACAGTGAAATGCTTGGTAAACAACAGGTGTAGACTAACAGTGAAATGCTTGGTAAACAACAGGTGTAGACTAACAACAGCAGGTGTAGACTAACAGTGAAATGCTTGGTAAACAACAGGTGGAGACTAACAGTGAAATGCTTGGTAAACAACAGGTGGAGACTAACAGTGAAATGCTTGGTAAACAACAGGTGTAGACAACAGTAGACTGTGAAAGGTAAACAACAGGTGTAGACTAACAGTGAAATGCTTGGTAAACAACAGGTGTAGACTAACAGTGAAATGCTTGGTAAACAACAGGTGGAGACTAACAGTGAAATGCTTGGTAAACAAAGGTGTAGACTAACAGTGAAATGCTTGGTAAACAACAGGTGTAGACTAACAGTGAAATGCTTGGTAAACAACAGGTGTAGACTAACAGTGAAATGCCTGGTAAACAACAGGTGTAGACTAACAGTGAAATGCTTGGTAAACAACAGGTGTAGACTAACAGGAAAATAGACTAACAGTGAAATGCTTGGTAAACAACAGGTGTAGACTAACAGTGAAATGCTTGGTAAACAACAGGTGTAGACTAACAGGGAAATGCTTGGTAAACAACAGGTGTAGACTAACAGTGAAATGCTTGGTAAACAACAGGTGTAGACTAACAGGAAATGCTTGGTAAACAACAGGTGTAGACTAACAGTGAAATGCTTGGTAAACAACAGGTGTAGACTAACAGGGAAATGCTTGGTAAACAACAGGTGTAGACTAACAGTGAAATGCTTGGTAAACAACAGGTGTAGACTAACAGTGAAATGCTTGGTAAACAACAGGTGGAGACTAACAGTGAAATGCTTGGTAAACAACAGGTGGAGACTAACAGTGAAATGCTTGGTAAACAACAGGTGGAGACTAACAGTGAAATGCTTGGTAAACAACAGGTGTAGACTAACAGGGAAATGCTTGGTAAACAACAGGTGTAGACTAACAGGGAAATGCTTGGACTAACAGGGAAATGCAACAGGTGGAGACTAACAGGAAATGCCTGGTAAACAACAGGTGTAGACTAACAGTGAAATGCTTGGTAAACAACAGGTGGAGACTAACAGTGAAATGCTTGGTAAACAACAGGTGGAGACTAACAGTGAAATGCTTGGTAAACAACAGGTGTAGACTAACAGTGAAATGCTTGGTAAACAACAGGTGTAGACTAACAGTGAAATGCTTGGTAAACAACAGGTGGAGACTAACAGTGAAATGCTTGGTAAACAACAGGTGGAGACTAACAGTGAAATGCCTGGTAAACAACAGGTGTAGACTAACAGTGAAATGCTTGGTAAACAACAGGTGTAGACTAACAGTGAAATGCTTGGTAAACAACAGGTGGAGACTAACAGTGAAATGCTTGGTAAACAACAGGTGGAGACTAACAGTGAAATGCTTGGTAAACAACAGGTGGAGACTAACAGTGAAATGCTTGGTAAACAACAGGTGGAGACTAACAGTGAAATGCTTGGTAAACAACAGGTGGAGACTAACAGTGAAATGCTTGGTAAACAACAGGTGGAGACTAACAGTGAAATGCTTGGTAAACAACAGGTGGAGACTAACAGTGAAATGTTTACTGATGGGTCCTTTTACAACAATGCAGAGAGAAAGATAAAGGACAAAAATATACAAAAAAATACAATACAAATAGAAATAGCGACAAGAGGAATACACAGTGAACAACAAATTACAATAACTAGTAAAAATAACATGGCTATATACAGGGAGTACCTGTACTGAGTCAATGTGCAGGCGTACAAGGTAATAACACGGCTATATACAGGGAGTACCAGTACAAAGTCCATGTGGAGGGGTACCAGGTAATTGAAGTAGCTATGTACATATAAGTAGGTAAGGGTAAATGACTAGGCAACAGGATAGATAATAGACTGATCTGTAGCAGCAGCGCATGTGGTGAGTGTGAAAGTGTGTGTGTGTGTGTGTGTGTGTGTGTGTGGCGTCACTATGCATGTGTGCGCATGTTACGTCTGTGTGGGCGTATATAGTTTGTGTGTGTGTGTGTGTGTGTATTTGCGAGTGTATGGGTTTGCGAGTGTATCGGTAGAGTCCAGTGTGTGGGTAGAGTCCGGTGTGTGGGCAGAGTCCGGTGTGTGGGCAGAGTCCGGTGTGTGGGCAGAGTCCGGTGTGTGGGCAGAGTCCAGAGTCCGGTGTGTGGGCAGAGTCCGTGTGTGGGCAGAGTCCGGTGTGTGGGCAGAGTCCGGTGTGTGGGCAGAGTCCGGTGTGTGTGGGCAGAGTCCGGCGTGTGGGCAGAGTTCCGGCGTGTGGGCAGAGTTCCGGCGTGTGGGCAGAGTTCCGGCGTGTGGTTAGAGTTCCGGCGTGTGGTTAGGTTAGAGTTCCGGCGTGTGGTTAGAGTTCCGGCGTGTGGGTAGAGTTCCGGCGTGTGGGTAGAGTTCCGGCGTGTGGGTAGAGTCAGTTCACTGGTCATGATGGCAACACCCATCCGTAGCACGCGCTCCAGCAGGTGTATCTCACTGATCATCCCTAAAGCCAAAACCTCATTTGGCCGCCTTTCCTTCCAGTTCTCTGCTGCCTGTGACTGGAACGAATTGCAAAAATCTCTGAAGTTGGAGACTTTTATCTACCTCACCAACTTTAAACATCTACTATCTGAGCAGCTAACCGATCGCTGCAGCTGTACATAGTCAATCGGTAAATAGCCCACCCAATTTACCTACCTCATCCCCATACTGTTTTTATTTATCTACTTTTCTGCTCTTTTGCACACCAGTATCTCTACCTGTACATGACTATCTGATCATTTATCACTCCAGTGTTAATCTGCTAAATTGTAATTATTCGCCTACCTCCTCATGCCTTTTGCACACAATGTAAATAGATTATTTTTTCTCTACTATGTTATTGACTTGTTTATTGTTTATTGTTTACTCAATGTGTAACTCTGTTGTTGTCTGTTCACACTGCTATGCTTTATCTTGGCCAGGTCGCAGTTGCAAATGAGAACTTGTTCTCAACTAGTCTACCTGGATAAATAAAGGTGAAAAATAAAAATAAATAAATAAAGGGTCAATGCAGGTGGTCCGGGTTGCCATTTGATTAGCTGATTAGCAGTCTTGTCTAGCAGTCTTGTCTAGCAGTCTTGTTTAGCAGTCTTGTTTAGCAGTCTTGATTAGCAGTCTTGTTTCGCAGTCTTGTTTAGTAGTCTTGATTTGCAGTCTTGATTAGCAGTCTTGATTTGCAGTCTTGATTAGCAGTCTTGTTTAGCAGTCTTGTCTGGCAGTCTTGTCTGGCAGTCTTGTCTATCAGTCTTGTCTGGCAGTCTTGTCTGGCAGTCTTGTCTGGCAGTCTTGTCTAGCAGTCTTGTCTAGCAGTCTAATGGCTTGGGGGTAGAAGCTGTTCAGGGTCCTGTTGGTTCCAGACTTGAAGCACTGGTACCGCTTGCCGTGGGGTAGTAGAGAGAACAGTCTATGGGTGGCTGGAGTCGGGGTTATGGTCACTGTGGTGACAAAGTCGCCCATACAGTTATTAATGAAGCCGGTGACTGCTGTGGTAAAACATACGATGTTATCATATGAATCCCGGAACATCTTCCAATCTGTGCTATTGAAACAGTCCGGTAGCTTAGCACCCGCTTCATCAGACCACTTCAGTATTGAGCACGTCACCGGTACTTCCTGTTTGAGTTTTTACTTGTAAGCAGGAAGTAGGAGGATAGAGCTATGGTCAGAATTTCCAAATGGAGGGCCTTGTACGTGTTTCTGTGTGTGGAATAAAGGTGATCTAGAGTTTGTCACCTCTATTTGCACGGGTGATGTGCTGGTAAAAATGTGGTAACTGACGGATGTCAGTTTCCTTGTATTAAAATCACCAGCCACGAGAAACACCGCCTCTGAATGTGCATTAACTTGTTTGCATATGGCCCTACACAGCTCATTGAGTGTGGTCTTAGTGCCAGCATCGGTTTGTTGTGGTAAATGGACATCTACGAAAAATATACATGAAAGTAGATATTATGGTGTGCAACTTATCATGTGGCATTATAACTCAGTCAAGCAAAAAAAGTCTAAACTTTTTAATATTAGAGATCGTTTTTAACAAAGCGACAAACTCCCTTCATCTTACTCAAATCTGCTGTCCGGTATTGACGATGAAAAACCATTGAGACGCATGTCCATGTACTCGTTCAGCCACTCCTCTTGAAAAACATAGGATATACAGTTTTTTCAGGTAGGATAGGAGCTCCTATCCAGTTTATTCTCCAGTGATTACACGTTCGCCAATAGAACAGAGGACAATTTGCTCACCGACGTAGTCTAACCAGGGCTTCCGACTCGCCTGCGTGTCTTTCACCGCGGCTTTCTCTTTGGAGTCCCGGGGATCAGGGCTTCTCTTCCAGAGAAAGCAGAACGTCCAGAGCTGCCAACTTTTTGAAGTAGAAATATTTGTCCAAATTGAGGTTAGTAATCGCTGTTCTGATATCCAGAAGCTGTTTTTCGGTCATAAAAAAATGATGGCAGGTATATTATGTACAAAGAAAACTACGATTAGCATTAAAAAAAAACAACACAAAAATTGCAAGCCCATAAAACAGCTGCTATCCACTGCAGCGCCATCTCTGTCAGTTCACCCACATTACAGGGAGAGATATTAGATGGATAGTTCAAAAGATAACATAGTCATACAACATTGGTTTGGATTTAAAGGGACAGCTCACCCACACTACAGGAGGAACGATACATTGTTAAAGGGACAGTACCCACACATTACAGGAGCCGAGATACACTGTTAAAGGGACAGTACACCCATATTACAGGAGGAGAGATACACTGTTAAAGGGACAGTACACCCACATTATAGGAGTAGAGATACACTGTTAAAGGGACAGTACACCCATATTACAGGAGGAAAGATACACTGTTAAAGGGACAGTTCACCCACATTACAGGAGGAGAGATACACTGTTAAAGAGACAGTACACCCACATTATAGGAGTAGAGATACACTGTTAAAGCGACAGTTCACCCACATTACAGGAGGAGAGATGCACTTTTAAAGGGACAGTTCACCCATATTACAGGGGGAGAGATACACTGTTAAAGGGCCAGTTCACCCATATTACAGGATGAAATATACACTGTTAAAGGGACAGTTCAACCATATTACAGGAGTAGAGAGACACTGTTAAAGGGACAGTTCACCCATATTACAGGAGGAGAGATACACTGTTAAAGGGCCAGTTCACCCATATTACAGGATGAAATATACACTGTTAAAGGGACAGTTCAACCATATTACAGGAGTAGAGAGACACTGTTAAAGGGACAGTTCACCCATATTACAGGAGGAGAGATACACTGTTAAAGGGCCAGTTCACCCATATTACAGGATGAAATATACACTGTTAAAGGGACAGTTCAACCATATTACAGGAGTAGAGAGACACTGTTAAAGGGACAGTTCACCCATATTACAGGAGGAGAGATACACTGTTAAAGGGACAGTACACCCATATTACAGGAGGAAAGATGTACTGTTTCAAGGGACAGTTCACCCTTAACTGAGATTGCAGTGTCATATAGGGTGAATCTGAAATGAAAATACTTTTTGGCCAGAGCTAAAAACATGTTACATCCAATATCCTCATGTTAAATCCCCTCTATGGAAGAGACTAGCAATGTCCTGTGCCAGAAAGTTATGACTGTGATGTATACCTGAACCATAAATCCTAGTCATTACAGAAGTCCTTTGTACTGTAGCTGGGAACTGGAGATTGGGGATTTATGATGCAAGGATTTTCATTTTTCATTTCCATCATCCCAGGAGTGACATTAACCCTTGTGCATTGCTGAGAGAAAAAAACGACATCCATTGTGTTATGGGTCAGATTGACCTGCACAGCTTCATTTAAACACACTCAAGATAGTCAAAGTAAAAAGAGCCAAAACTTGATTTTGTCTTGTCAGACATTTCAGAAAGAAGAAATACAACAATATTTGATTTGAAAACAATATATTTAACTATTTTGTTAAACATATTTCCTTTCTCACAAACAAGCATTTTCTGTTTGGAGCTCATTGTTTTGAGTGTCAGAGATCTGCTGCTTAGCACTGAGAAAGAGAAATCTTGGGAAAGCTCACTTTCACCAAAACGTAACTTTCACCAAAACGTAATTATAAAAGTGCATCCAGAAGCAGTCAAAACAAAAATACATCAGAGACACTTGTTTATTTTGGACCTGTACAAAGATCTATACACATGAAAAACTCCGGGTCAAAAGGACCCAAAACATCCATGTTTGTATATAAAATCTATACGGACATTTCACAACACATCAGAGCATCTTAAAGTTAGGTTCATGACCCTAAATGAGGAAAGGTTATTTAATTTCATGGAGAGAGGAAAAAAAGAGCTTAAAACCTCTTGAGCCTACTTGAGACGCAGACGTCCCACCTAGAGCTCTGGAAATGCAAATGCGCTACGCTACATGCTAATAGTATTAGTTAAAACGCAAACGTTCATTAAAATACACATGCTTGGTATTGAAATAAAGCTACAGTCATTGTGAATCTAGCCACCGAGTCAGATTTTTAAAATGCTTTTCAGCGAAAGCATGAGAAGCTATTATCTGATAGCATGCAACACCCCAAAAGACCCGTAGGGGATGTAAACAAAAGAATTAGCATAGTCGGCGCTACACAAACCGCACAATAAAATATAAAACATTAATTACCTTTGACCATCTTCTTTCTTGGCACACCTTGATGTCCCATAATCAATACTGGATTAAATCGGTCCATATATAGCCTAGATATCGATCTATGAAGACTGTGTGATAAACGGAAAAAAATAGCGTTTCATAACGTAACGTCATTTTTTAAAAGTTAAAAATTCGACGATAAACTTTCACAAAACACTTCGAAATACCTTTCTAATGCAACTTTAGGTATAACTACACGTTAATAAGCTATAAAAATCATCAGGAGGCGATGTAAATTCGATAGTTGGTCGTGTGGAAAAATGTCCGGAAAAACAGAGACAATGCCTCAGGTTGGTGGTCGGAGGGAATCGGTTCCCTTTGGTCGGATCTACCAAGAATCAAATCAGAATCAAATGAGGAGACTCTATACATCCTGTGGAAGCTGTAGGTACTGCAAGCTCGGCCTCATTTAATACGGTTCACCTTTAACAATTCCTGGGAGTGGCGCATGGATATTTTTTTCCATCTCCAGTGATCAGATTTTCCTGCGCTTTTCGATGAAACAGACGTTCTGTTATAGTCACAGCCGTGATTTAAACAGTTTTGGAAACGTCTGAGTGTTTTCTATACACACATACTAATCATATGCATATACTATATTCCTGGCCTGAGTAGCAGGACGCCAAAATGTTGCGCGATTTTTAACAGAATTTCCGAAAAAGTAGGGGGGAGGCTTAACAGGTTTTAACTAGTATTATGGGTAACTCCAATGCGGAAATGGGTCAAATATACCTGTAACATAATAAGAGGATGAAAAGATAGTGTGTATCTGTTTCAAATGGAACCCTATGTCCTACATAGTACGCTACTTCTGGCCAGGGCCCATAATGCACTATATTGCAGGGTTGTGTTCAATTCAGCATTTTGGAATTGACTCCCATTCAACTCACAAGTTGAAATTCAAAATTGAATTGGCCACACCCCAAAGGACGTAGAATTAGAATTTTTTTTTGAGTTTGAGTGACAAGATATATAATTTTTAATTCAGTAAAATTCAAAGATATTCCAGTCAGTCGTAGAACATGAGAGTTTCATTGACTCTGGTATCTGGAAGTTGTGACCTGTCAAAGTTTATATCACTTTTCTCTAGAAACAATATTCACATACACTTTTGACCTAAGTGCTTACAATAGCCAATTATATTTTCTCGACAACCAATGCCATTATATTAGACTGCATTGAGTTTTGTAATGACAGAGCAATTGGGCCCAAAAGTCCTTGCATCCAAAGCCCTCTTAGTGAATTTGAGGGTGGTAAGAAGCATCAACCACATCACATCTCTAACCTTGTTGTGACAGGGCAGCCATTTTGTGTTGATTTTGAAAATGGGAACTAATGCATTCTGGGACATGTAGTATTTTCCCCCATATTGATAAATGAAATGTAATAACTTAGAATATCCACATACAGGTTTTGTTTTCCTTGATCATCACTTTTAAGTTTGTCCTGATAATCAATAGTTTTATATGTATGTACATAATGACATGTTTGATGTTTTAGACATGATGTACAGTTGAAGATGGAAGTTTACATACACCTTAGCCAAATTCATTTAAACTCAGTTTTTCACAATTCCTGACATTTAATCCTAGTAAAACAATCCCTGTTTTAGGTCAGTTAGGACCGCCACTTTATTTTAAGAATGTGAAATGTCAGAATAATAGTACAGAGAATGCTTTATTTCTTTCACCACATTCTCATTGGGTCAGAAGTGTACATACATTCAATTAGTATTTGGTAGCATTGCCTTTGAATTGTTTAACTTGGGTCAAACGTTTTGGGTAGCCTTCCACAAGCTTCCCATAATAAGTTGGTGAATTTTGGCCCATTCCTCCTGACATAGCTGGTGTAACTGAGTCAGGTTTGTAGGCCTCCTTGCACACACATACTTTTTCAGTTCTGCCCACAAAGGAGGATTGAGGTCAGGGCTTTGTGATGGCCACTCCAATACCTTGACTTTGTTGTCCTTAAGCCATTTTGCCACAACTTTGGAAGTATGCTTGGGGTCATTGTCTATTTGGAAGACCCATTTGCAACCAAGCTTTAACTTCCTGACTGATGTCTTGAGATGTTGCTTCAATATATCCACATAATTTTCCTACCTCATGATGCCATCTATTTTGTTTAGTGCACCAGTCCCTCCTGCAGCAATGCACCCCCACAACATGATGCTGCCACCCTCGTGTTTCACGGTTGGTTCCAAACATAACGATGGTCATTAAGGCCAAACATTTCTATTTTTGTTTCATCAGACCAGAGGACATTTCTCCAAAAAGTGCAACTTTTGTCCCCATGTGCAGTTGCAAACCGTAGTCTGGCTTTTTTTGTGGCGGTTTTGGAGCAGTGGCTTCTTCCTTGCTGAGCGACCTTTCAGGTTATGTCGATATAGGACTTGTTTTACTGTGGATATAGATACTTTTGTACCTGTTTCCTCCAGCATCTTCACTAGGTCCTTTGCTGTTGTTCTGGCTGGTTTCCACTTTTCGCACCAAAGTACATCCATCTCTAGAACGCGTCTCCTTCCTGAGCGGTATGATGGCTAAGTGGTCCCATGGTGTTTATACTTGCGTACTATTGTTTGTACTGATGAACATGGTACCTTCAGGCGTTTGGAAATTGCTCCCAAGGATGAACCAGACCTGTGGAGGTCTAAAATTGTTTCTGAAGTCTTGGCTGATTTCTTTTGATTATCCCGTGATGTCAAGCAAAGACGCACTGAGTTTGAAGGTAGGCCTTGAAATACATCCACAGGTACACCTCCAATTGACTCAAATTATGTCAATTAGCCTATTAGAAGCTTCTAAAGACATGACATCATCTTCTGGAATTTTACAATCTGTTTAAAGGCACAGTCAACTTAGTGTATGTAAACTTCTGACCCACTAGAATTGTGATACAGTGAATTATAAGAGAAATAATGTCTGCAAACAACTGTTGGAAAAATTACTTGTGTCATGCACAAAGTAGATGTCCAAACCAACTTGCCAAAACTATAGTTTGTGAACAAGAAATTTGTGGAGTGGTTGAAAAACACGTTTTAATGACTGCAAGCTAAGTGTAAGTTAACTCCAGACTTCAACTGTATATTTGTATAGACTATACCTAATATAGAATAGAAGGAGCATTTGGCATTCATTGCATTCAATTCTATTTCCCTTAATACAAATTCATATTTAAATTCTGTTTACTACTTCAATTCAAAATCAAGATTTTATTAGGCATTCTGAATTTAATTCTGAATTGAGCCCAACCCTGTGGGAAGGGAGAAATATAGCAAAGACAAGGGGAATATAGAGAGAGGCAATGAAAAGAGAGAGAGAGTGTGAGAGATACAAAGAATGGAGAGAGGGGACTGAAGGAGAGAGAGGAGAGGAAGAGGTAAATAGAAAAAAAAGTCTAAGTGTACTGTTTTATCATAAAACCCACAGCCAGTCATTGAAGGGCAAGACCCTCCGAAACAAATAGACATGACGTTATACAGTCAAAATCATTTTAACTACCTGAGTTCAATCTGTGCTTTATGAATTTCTTAACACAATATAACCCAGCCGAGATGATCGAGAGAGAGAGAGAGAGACAAATTTGACCCCAATAACTACCATGGAATATGCGTCAACAGTAACCTTGGGAAAACCCTCTGCATTATCATTAACAGCAGACTCGTACATTTCCTCAATGAAAACAATGTACTGAGCAAATGTCAAATTGGCTTTTTACCAAATTACCGTACAACAGACCATGTATTCACCCTGCACAACCTAATTGACAACCAAACAAACCAAAACAAAGGCAAAGTGTTCTCATGCTTTGTTGATTTCAAAAAAGCCTTCGACTCAATTTGGCATGAGGGTCTGCTATACAAATTGATGGAAAGTGGTGTTGGGGGTAAAACATACAACATTATAAAATCCATGTACACAAACAGCAAGTGTGTGGTTAAAATTAGCAAAAAACACACATATTTCTTCACACAGGGTCGTGGGGTGAGACAGGGATGCAGCTTAAGCCCCACCCTCTTCAACATATATATCAGCGAATTGGCGAGGGCACTAGAAAAGTCTGCAGCACCCGGCCTCACCCTACTAGAATCCGAAGTCAAATGTATACTGTTTACTGATGATCTGGTGCTTCTGTCACCAACCAAGGAGGGCCTACAGCAGCATCTAGATTTTCTGCACAGACTCTGCCAGACCTGGGCCCTGACAGTAAATCTCAGTAAGACCAAAATAATGGTGTTCCAAAAAAGGTCCAGTCGCCAGGACCACAAATACAAATTCCATCTAGACACTGTTGCCCTAGAGCACACAAAAAACTATACATACCTTGGCCTAAACATCAGCACCACAGGTAACTTCCACAAAGCTGTGAACAATCTGAGAGACAAGGCAAGAAGGGCCTTCTATGCCCTCAAAAGGAACATACATTTCAACATACCAATTAGGATCTGGCTAAAAATACCTGAATCAGTCATAGAGCCCATTGCCCTTTACGGTTGTGAGGTCTGGGGTCCGCTCACCAACCAAGACTTCACAAAATGGGACAAACACCAAATTGAGACTCTGCATGCAGAATTCTGTAAAAATATTCTCTGTGTACAATGTAGAACACCTAATAATGCATGCAGAGCAGAATTAGGCCGATACCCACTAATTATCAAAATCGTTTTACAACTGTATATATACACATTATTAACATATGAGGTGAGAGATATGAGAGAATCTGAGGCTAAGGCAACACACTCGGTTCACATGTCATATAGCTTTATACTTACAGAGAGAGAGAGACACAGAGAGACACAGAGACACACGGAGAGACAGAGACACAGAGAGAGATGAGAGCGACACAGAGACAGATACACAGAGAGAGACAAAGACAGAGAGAGCGACAGAGACATCGAGAGAGACAAAGGCACCGAGAGAGACAGAGACACAGAGAGACACAGAGAGAGACAGAGAGAGACAGAGAGAGACAGAGACACAGAGTGATAGACACAGAGCGAGAGACCCAGAGAGACAGAGGCATAGAGAGAAACAGAGACACAGAGTCAGATACACAGAGAGAGGCAAAGACAGAGAGAGTGACAGAGACATAGAGAGAGACAAAGGCACCTTGAGAGACAGAGACACAGAGAGAGACACAGAGAGAGAGACAGAGAGAGACAGACAGAGACACAGCGAGAGACAGACAGAGACACAGAGTGATAGACACAGATCGAGAGACACAGAGAAAGACACAGAGAGAGACAGAGACACAGAGAAAGACACAGAGAGAGCAATGGAGTCAGAGGCATACACACACTGCCAAGTATGCAGGCTGCAGATACCCTAGAGGTTAGACCATCTGCCCTTTAGCAAGGCACTTAAGCCTAATTGGTCCAGGGTCGCTGTCAATAATGGCTGATCCATGGCCATGACCCCACTCTCTCTCAGGTGGAGTAGGGATATGAAAAAACCACATGTACAGGTTACCCACTGAAACAGGACAGATATAAACAGAGGTGAGCTTCCCAGTGACATGACCCTAACAGATGAGCGAAATGCTTTCTACGCTTGCTTCGAGGCAAGTAACACTGAACCATGCATGAGAGCACCAGCTGTTCCGATTAACTGTGATCACACTCTCCGTAGCTGATGTGAGTAAGACCTTTAAAAAGGTTAACATTCACAAAGCCGCAGGGCCAGACGGATTACCAGGATGCATACTCAGAGCATGCCCTGACCATCTGGCAAGTGTCTTCACTGACATTTTCAACCTTCTGCCTGACCCAGTCTGTAATACCTTCAAACAGATAGTCCCTCTGCCCAAGAACGCCAAGGTAACTCTAAATGACTATAGCCCTGTAGCAATCACATCTATAGCCATGAAATGAATTCAAAGGCTGGTCAGGGATCAAATCAACACCATTATCCCAGACACCCTGGACCCACTCCAATTCACATACCGCCTCAACAGATCCAGAGATGCCCTATCCCGCACTGCCCTATCCCGCTTGAACAAGATTAACAGCTATATGATCACTGACTACAGCTCAGCGTTCAAAACCATAGTGCCCTACAAGCTAATCACTAAGCTAAGGAACCTGGGAATGAACAGCTCCCTCTGCAAATGGATCCTGGACTACCTAACGGACAGACCCCATCTGGTAAGGACAGGCAACAACACATCTGCCACACTGACCCTAAACATGGGGGCCCCTCAGGGGTACATGTTTAGGCCCCTCCTGTACTCCCTGTTCACCAACAATCATTATTAAATTTGCTGATTACACAACGGTGGAAGGCCTGATCACCGATGACAATGAGACAGCCTATAGCGAGGAAGTCAGAGACCTGGCAGTGTGATGCCAGGACAACATTCTCTCCCTCAATGTGGACTACATGAAACACAGGGCCGAGCACTCCCCTATTCACAGTGTCGGGCTGTAGTGGAGCGGGTCGCAAACTTTAAGTTCCTCAGTGTCCACATCACTAAGAATCTATCATGGTCTACAAACAACAACACAGTCGGAAAGAACACATGATGACAACGCTCCTCAGAAGAGAAACTCCCCAAGTACAGGTGTGCCAAGCTTGTAGTGTCATACCTAAGAAGACTTGAGGCTGTAATCACTGATAAAGGAGCTTCAATAAAGTACTAAGTAATGGATCTGAATACTTATGTAAATGCGATATTTCCATTTTATTTTTTGCTTCGTCATTATTGGGTATTGTGATGTCATTATGGGGCTATTGTGATGTCATTATGGGGTATTGTGATGTCGTTATGGGGTATTGTGATGTCATTATGGGGTATTGTATATAGATTGATGCCAACAAAAATAAAATATTTAATCCATTTTAGAATAACGTAGCAAAATATGGAGAACGTAAAAGGCGTCTGAATACTTTTTATATGGAGAGACAAGTTATACTTAGTTCATTGTGTTATTTTTTATTAACTGTTATTGTTTTACTTCTCTATTTCTCTATTTTATTTGTCTCTGCATGGTTGGGCCCATCAGAAAACATTTCACAGTTAATATACCTGTACACCTGTTGTTTATGAAGCATTTGACGGATACAATTTGATTTGATTAATTTGTTACTGCTGGTCACATTATTAATGTGTTTTATCCTCTGGAGTATTGGGTTGTTCTGACCCAGTGTAATAGTCACACGATGACATTGTCCTTTTGGTTAATGGATCAGTTGGAGGGTAATGCTGTTTGGAAATGTAAGGTGTGATATGATACATACAGTCTGATATGATATATACAGTCTGATATGATATATACAGTCTGATGTGATATATACAGTTTGATGTGATATATACAGTCTGATGTGATATATACAGTCTGTGATATATACAGTCTGATATGATATATACAGTCTGATGTGATATATACAGTCTGATGTGATATATACAGTCTGATGTGATACATACAGTCTGATGTGATACATACAGTCTGATGTGATACATACAGTCTGATGTGATATATACAGTCTGATGTGATATATACAGTCTGATGTGATATATACAGTCTGATATGATATATACAGTCTGATATGACACAATATTTGCTGATAAGATATATACAGTCTGAGGGTCCGTACTCAGCCTCCTTCTGTACTCCCTGTTCACCCATGACTGCGTGGTTACGCACGCCTCCAACTCAATCATCAAGTTTGAAGACAACACAACCACGGTAGGCCTGATTACCAACAATGATGAGACAGCCTACAGGGAGGAGGTGAGGGTCCTGGCAGAGTGGTGCCAGGAAAATAACCTTTCCTTCAACGTCAAAACAAAACGAAGGAGCTGATCATGGACTTCAGGAAACAGCAGAGGGAGCACCCCCCTGTCTACATCGACAGGTCCAATGTGGAGAAGGTGAAAAGCTTCAAGTTCCTCGGCGTACACATCACTGACCATCTGAAATGGTCCACCCACACAGGCAGTGTGGTGAAGAAGGCACAACAGCACACTGCCTGCCCTCCGGGACACCTACAGCACCCGATGTCATAGGAAGGCCAAAAAGATCAAGGGCATCAATCACCTGAGCCACGTCCTGTTCACCCCACTACCATCCAGAAGGCGAGATCAGTACAGGTACATCAAACTGAGGCCGAGAGCGAGAGACTGAAAAACAGCTACTATCTCAAGGCCATCAGACTGTTAAATAGCCATCATTAGCCAGCTACCACCCGATTACTCAACCCTGCACCTTAGAGGCTGCTACCCTGTATACATAGATATGGAATCACTGTTCACTTGAATAATGGAGCACTAGTCACTTGAATAATGTTTACATACTCTTTATATACTAATTTCATATGTATATACTGTATTCTATTCTAATGTATTTTAGTCAGTGCCATTCCGACATCGCTCGTCCTAATATTTATATATTTCTTAATTCAAATGATTTTACTTTTAGATTAGTGTGTATTGTTGTGAATTGTTAGATATTACTGCACTGTTGGCGCTAGGAACACAAGCATTTAGCTACACCTGCAATAACATCTGCTAAATATGTGTATGTGACCAATACAATTAGATTTGATTTGATATGATATATACAGCCTGATATGATATATACTGGTGTTTGGTGTTTCCGCCGTCATTTTTTGCATAATTAATTTTACTGACACTAAAAGATCACACCATTCTGAACGAACACATTATCCGCCGGCATTTATAAAATTGTACCAAAACTTCCTGTTTGCATTTTTCTTTTTCCATTAATGTTGTTGTCACGACTTCCACCGAAGTCGGCTCCTCCCCTTGTTCGTTCGGCGGTCGACGTAGCCATCGCCGCTCCATTTCTCATGTATCCATTTGTTTTGTCTTGTTCCCTGCACACCTGGTTTTCATTCCCCAATAAATCTACATGTATTTAGTCATCTGTTCCCCATCATGTCTTTGTGTCAGATTGTTTGTGTTACGTGTTTGTTGTTGACGCGCAAGATTGGTTTGTTTTTTCCGTGGTATTTCACGAAGATGTTTATTGTTAAACATAATTCTTGTGACTGTTTTGCGCCCGTTTTGCCTCAATAAAGTGTGCGCCTGTTCACAAATCTCTGCTCTCCTGCACCCGACTTCACTACCAGTACGCACACATCTGACAAGCAGGGAACACAACTCATCGTATCAGAGCAGGGAACACAACTCATCATATCAGAGCAGGGAACACAACTCATATCAGAGCAGGGAACACAACTCATCGTATCAGAGCAGGGAACACAACTCATCGTATCAGAGCAGGGAACACAACTCATCGTATCAGAGCAGGGAACACAACTCATCATATCAGAGCAGGGAACACAACTCATCATATCAGAGCAGGGAACACAACTCATCATATCAGAGCAGGGAACACAACTCATATCAGAGCATGGAACACAACTCATCATATCAGAGCAGGGAACACAACACATATCAGAGCAGGGAACACACAATAAGAGGAGAAACTAATATTTTACAGTCCTTGGAAACTCTAGAAGAAGGGATCTAATTTTGCACTCGAAAGGACTCGAAGCACCATAATAGTGTTGTCAACCTTTTGCTGGTTTAGTGTTCCCAGTCCCTGGCAAGGTGTTGCACAACTCTTGATTAAGTGGTGTTAGAACACACCATGTCATATCTCATATCTTTTTTACACCCATGTGTTTTCAAAACTCCAGAAACAAATTTTCTTGGAAACTCTAGAAGAAAAATTTTTGGACAGTGTGTCAACCTTTTGCTGGTTTAGATGAACAACTCTTGATTAAGTGGTGTTGAACACAATGTCATATCTCATATCTTTTTACACCCATGTGTTTTCAAAACTCCAGCAAATTTTCCCCATATGAACAGAAGTATATCAGGTATATCTATGTCCTGGGAAATGTTCTTGTTACGTACAGCATGATAATCACATTTATTTGCTTTGCTCTATAACATTAGCTCAACAGTCCCGCACGGGGGGTGACATGGATCCTGTAGAGGTTAACGTAGGCGGTAGCTCAGTTTCCACTCGTTGAAGTGTTATAAAACACTTCATTTCAACAGTGTAGTTACCTAAGTGAAGGACTTCGGCAGTATAAACAGTCATGCAAGTCACCGGGGATTTCAACACTATTGTGCAGATCCACCGCTCTGCCTAGTGTGTTTAGTGTAAAGGTCCCTCTCTCTCTCTCACACACACACACAACCCTGCCGTGTACCATTAGTGTAGTGTAATATCCATCTTACTGAAATTGCCTTGGCATCACAGAGAAACGCTTGATTAATAATTCGGTAGGTAATTGATGATCCTCTGGCCTGTGGCGTTTTATATGGAATATGGCCTGTCATGGCAACCATAGTACACATTCACTTTAGCCAATCAACAGCCATATTACACATGCATAACCAATCAGACGGTGTCAGACCTGACTGAACAGACCAATCAGTTGTATATACAACGTAACAATATATGTGATCTAGCAGACGCTTTTAATCCAAAGACACTTAGAGTCGTGCGTGCATACATTTAATGTATTACATCTTCACCTCTGCCAATCAACAGACATTACATCTTCACCTCAGCCAATCAACAGACGGATTACATATTCACCTCAGCCAATCAACAGACGTATTACATATTCACCTCAGCCAATCAACAGACATATCACACATTCACAGCCTACTAGCAGTCATATTAAACATTCACAACCAATCAGCTGCCGTATTGCAAATTCACATCAGCCAAACAGAGAGCAAAATCAACAAGGACAAGAGGTGAGATGGCGAGCCCTCTAGGTGACGGCTAGTATTTGAATCAAAGAGGATCTGGAGGGATACAAGAGGATCACACAATATCAGACCTGGACGATTATGACATCACAAGTACACATCACACAATGCTGCATGGTAATTGACTGTTCTGTGGAACGATACGTTGTTAGACTTTGTGATCGAAAACATTGTCTTTCTTGATACTTGATACTGTCACGCCCTGACCTTAGAGAGACGCTTTATTTCTCTATTTGGTCAGGTCAGGGTGTGATGTGATGTGGGGTGGGCATTCTATGTTTTGTTTTCTATGTTTCTTTATTTCTATGTTTTGGCTGGGTATGGTTCTCAATCAGGGACAGCTGTCTATCATTGTCTCTGATTGGGAATCATACTTAGGTAGCCCATTATCCTTGTTAGTGGCACTTGTAAGCCCTGTAAGCATTTAACAAATAAAAGGAAAATGTACGCTCACCACGCTGCACTTTGGTCCACTTCTTAGGACGGCCATGACAGATACACACAAAATATGTGTTTGGGGGCATTTTGAGCTTACTAGACCATATTCAATTATTCTATTCTGTTTTCCGCTTAGTGAAGGACTCTCTTTATTGGCATGGGAAATATATGTTAACATTGCCAAAGCAAGTGAAATAGATAAAACAAAAGTGAAATAATCAATAAAAAATGAACAGTAAACATTACACTCACAAAAGTTCCAAAGGAATAAAGATATTTCAAATGTCATATTATGTCTATATACAGTGTTGTAATGATGTGCAAATGGTTAAAGTACAAAAGGGAAAATAAATAAAAATAAATAGGTGTTGTATTTACAATGGTGTTTGTTCTTTTCTTGTGGCAACAGGTCACAAATCTTGCTGCTGTGATGGCACACTGTGGGTCTGTGTAATTTGAGAGAAATATGTGTCTCTAATATGGTCATACATTGGGCAGGAGGTTATGAAGTGCAGCTCAGTTTCTACCCTATTTTTGTGGGCAGTGAGCACATAGCCTGTCTTCTATTAAGATCCAGGTCTGCCTACTGCGGCCTTTCTCAATAGCAAGGCTATGCTCACTGAGTCTGTACATAGTCAAGAGCTTTCCTTAATTTTGGGTCAGTTACAGCGCCAAATAGCATTCCAGTTTCCTCAGTTTTTTGGTGAATTCTTTCCAATGTGTCAATTAATTATCTTCTAGTTTTCTCATGATTTGGTTGGGTCTAATTGTGTTGCTGTTGCTGTCCTGGGGCTCTGTGGGGTCTGTTTTGTGTTTGAGAACAGGGTCAGCTTGCTTAGGAGACTCTTCTCCAGGTTCATCTCTCTATAGGTGATAGCTTTGTAAAGGAAGGTTTGGGAATAGCTTCCTTTTGGTGGTTGTAGAATTTTACAGCTTTTTTTCTGGATTTTGATCATTAGCGGGTATCGGAGTAATTCTCTCTCTCTCTCCCTCACCAACTTGTGCTGAAAGATCAGCCCACTTGAGCAGTGGTGTAAAGTACTTAAGTAACAAAGTATTTTTGTACTTGATATTTTTGACAAATCAAACTTTTTCTTCTAAATAAAATAATGCACTATTTACTCCATACATTTCCCCTGACCCCAAAAGTACTCATTACATTTTCCAATTCAATTATTATTATTTTTTTTAAATAGATAGCCAGGGGCTCGCTTCAACACTCAGACATCATTTAGAGACTATGCATGTGTTCAGTGAGTCCGCCAGATCAGCGGTAGTAGGGATGACCAGGGATGTTCTTGAAAAGTGTGTGAATTAGATCATTTTCCTCTCCTGCTAAGCATTCAAAATGTAACAAGTATTTTTGGGTGTCAGGGAAAATGTATGGAGAAAAAGTACATAATTGTATTTCGGAAATGTAGTGAAGTAAAAGTAAAAGTTGTAAAAAAAAATAGTAAAGTAAAGTACAGATACCCTAAAAAACGACTTAAGTAGTACTTTCAAGTATTTTTACTTCATTACTTTACACCCCTGCTAAACACAAATTATTTGTTTGTAAATTATGTCTGAGTGTTGGAGTGTGCCCTTGGCTATCTGAAAAAAAAGAATGTTGTGCCATCTGGTTTGCTTAATATAAAGAATTTGAAGGGATTTATACTTTTACTTTCAATACTTAAGTATATTGAAAATCAAATACTTTTATCATTTTACTCAAGTAGTATTTTACTGGGTGACTTTCACTTTTACTTGAGTCATTTTCTATTAAGGTATCTTTACTTTAACTCGAGTATGACGATTAGGTACTTTTTCTACCACTGAACTTGAGCTGAAAGATGACACACTACCAACAAAGAAATGAGGAAGTGTTTGTTTACTAGTGTGCTGTATATGCAGGACTGTTTGGGACAGCTGTATGAGAACGTGTGGGAGTGTTTGGGATAGCTGTATGAGAAGGTGTGGGAGTGTTTGGGACAGCTGTGGGAGAAGGTTTGGGAGTGTTTGGGACAGCTGTATGAGAACGTGTGGGAGTGTTTGTTACAGCTGTATGAGAACGTGTGGGAGTCATTGGGACAGCTGTATGAGAACGTGTGGGAGTCATTGGGACAGCTGTATGAGAACGTGTGGGAGTGTTTGGGACAGCTGTATGAGAATGTGTGGGAGTCTTTGGGACAGCTTATGAGAACGTGTGGGAGTCTTTGGGACATCTGTATGAGAATGTGTGGGAGTGTTTTTTTGTTTGTTTTTTTATTTCACCTTTATTTAACCAGGTAGACTAGTTGATAACAAGTTCTCATTTACAACTGCGACCTGGCCAAGATAAAGCATAGCAGTGTGAACAGACAACACAGAGTTACACATGGAGTAAACAATTAACAAGTCAATAACACAGTAGAAAAAAAAGAGTATATACATTGTGTGCAAAAGGCATGAGGAGGTAGGCGAATAATTACAATTTTGCAGATTAACACTGGAGTGATAAATGATCAGATGGTCATGTACAGGTAGAGATACTGGTGTGCAAAAGAGCAGAAAAGTAAATAAATATAAACAGTATGGGGATGAGGTAGGTAAATTGGGTGGGCTATAAACCGCTGGACTGGTCTCCAACTTCAGCGATTTTTGCAATTCGTTCCAGTCACAGGCAGTAGAGAACTGGAACGAAAGGCGGCCAAATGAGGTGTTGGCTTTAGGAATGATCAGTGAGATACACCTGCTGGAGCGCGTGCTACGGGTGGGTGTTGCCATCGTGACTAGTGAACTGAGATAAGGCGGAGCTTTACCTAGCATGGACTTGTAGATGACCTGGAGCCAGTGGGTCTGGCGATGAATATGTAGCGAGGGCCAGCCGACTAGAGCATACAGGTCGCAGTGGTGGGTGGTATAAGGTGCTTTAGTAACAAAACTGATGGCACTGTGATAAACTGCATCCAGTTTGCTGAGTAGAGTATTGGAAGCTATTTTGTAGATGACATCGCCGAAGTCGAGGATCGGTAGGATAGTCAGTTTTACTAGGGTAAGTTTGGCGGCGTGAGTGAAGGAGGCTTTGTTGCGGAATAGAAAGCCGACTCTAGATTTGATTTTAGATTGGAGATGTTTGATATGAGTCTGGAAGGAGAGTTTACAGTCTAGCCAGACACCTAGGTACTTATAGATGTCCACATATTCTAGGTCGGAACCATCCAGGGTGGTGATGCTAGTCGGGCGTGCGGGTGCAGGCAGCGAACGGTTGAAAAGCATGCATTTGGTTTTACTAGCGTTTAAGAGCAGTTGGAGGCCACGGAAGGAGTGTTGTATGGCATTGAAGCTTGTTTGGAGGTTAGATAGCACAGTGTCCAAGGACGGCCCGGAAGTATACAGAATGGTGTCGTCTGCGTAGAGGTGGATCAGGGAATCGCCCGCAGCAAGAGCAACATCATTGATATATACAAAGAAAAGAGTCGGCCCGAGAATTGAACCCTGTGGCACCCCCATAGACACTGCCAGAGGACCGGACAGCATTGTTCGAGGAAATTATAGTTGAAATGATTAATTATGTATATATTTCAATTAGAACCATTTATTCTAATACTATTATGTTATGGTATGAAATGTATGGGTTCTTGGTTAAGCTGTTACTGAAAATGTAAGTATAAAACAAATTAATTGTCTGTACCTTGCGGGTTTAAGGGAGGGAGAAAAGTATATCTTTTAGACAGATTGGAATGTTTGTTTTATGAGGGGAGTAGAAGAAGGTCTCCAGACCTGAAGACACTGCGCTATTGTGGGGATCGGAGAGAGTGTGTGAAACTGATGACGTCATTTTATGTTCTCTCTTTAAAATGTAATGTTCTTTGTGTATTGGGTCAGTACTCATCAAGAATAAATGCTGAACTTGTTTTTAAGACTGGTCTCTTGCTATTTCATGCAAAATGATAAACTTACAACTTATTATGAAATAGATAAGAGTGTGAATTTGGTTTTGGCTACAAAACTTATAGGAATTTAGAATTCCTCTAACAAGCATGCCCTCCGATTTGACACACTGAACTCTGTCTGCAAAGTAGTTGGTGAACCAGGCAAGACAGTCATTAGAAAAACCGAGGCTACTCAGTCTGCCGATAAGAATATGGTGATTGACAGAGTCGAAAGCCTTGGCCAGGTCTATGAAGACGGCTGCACAGTACTGTCTTTTATCGATGGCGGTTATGATATCGTTTAGTACCTTGAGCGTGGCTGAGGTGCACCCGTGACCGGCTCGGAAACCAGATTGCACAGCGGAGAAGGTACGGTGGGATTCGAGATGGTCAGTGACCTGTTTGTTGACTTGGCTTTCGAAGACCTTAGATAGGCAGGGCAGGATGGATATAGGTCTGTAACAGTTTGGGTCCAGGGTGTCTCCCCCTTTGAAGAGGGGGATGACTGCGGCAGCTTTCCAATCCTTGGGGATCTCAGACGATATAAAAGAGAGGTTGAACAGGCTGGTAATAGGGGTTGCGACAATAGCGGCGGATAGTTTCAGAAATAGAGGGTCCAGATTGTCAAGCCCAGCTGATTTGTACGGGTCCAGGTTTTGCAGCTCTTTCAGAACATCTGCTATCTGGATTTGGGTAAAGGAGAACCTGGAGAGTCTTGGCTTGGCTATCCCAAACACTCCCACACGTTCTCATACAGCTGTATGAGAACGTGTGGGAGTGTTTGGGACAGCTGTATGAGAACGTGTGGGAGTGTTTGGGATAGCTGTATGAGAACGTGTGGGAGTGTTTGGGATAGCTGTATGAGAACGTGTGGGAGTGTTTGGGACAGCTGTATGAGAACGTGTGGGAGTGTTTGGGACAGCTGTATGAGAACGTGTGGGAGTGTTTGGGATAGCTGTATGAGAGACTGTGGGAGTGTTAGGGACAGCTGTATGAGAACATGTGGGAGTGTTTGGGATAGCTGTATGAGAGACTGGGGAGTGTTTGGGACAGCTGTATGAGAACGTGTGGGAGTGTTTGGGACAGCTGTATGAGAACGTGTGGGAGTGTTTGGGACAGCTGTATGAGAGACTGCGGGAGTGTTTGGGACAGCTGTATGAGAACGTGTGGGAGTGTTTGGGACAGCTGTATGAGAGACTGCGGGAGTGTTTGGGACAGCTGTATGAGAACGTGTGGGAGTGTTTGGGACAGCTGTATGAGAACGTGTGGGAGTGTTTGGGACAGCTGTATGAGAGACTGCGGGAGTGTTTGGGACAGCTGTATGAGAACGTGTGGGAGTGTTTGGGACAGCTGTATGAGAGACTGCGGGAGTGTTTGGGACAGCTGTATGAGAGACTGCGGGAGTGTTTGGGACAGCTGTATGAGAACGTGTGGGAGTGTTTGGGACAGCTGTATGAGAACGTGTGGGAGTGTTTGGGACAGCTGTATGAGAGACTGCGGGAGTGTTTGTGACAGCTGTATGAGAACGTGTGGGAGTGTTTGGGACAGCTGTATGAGAGACTGCGGGAGTGTTTGGGACAGCTGTATGAGAACGTGTGGGAGTCTTTGGGACAGCTGTATGAGAACGTGTGGGAGTCTTTGGGACAGCTGTATGAGAACGTGTGGGAGTGTTTGGGACAGCTGTATGAGAACGTGTGGGAGTCTTTGGGATAGCTGTATGAGAACGTGTGGGAGTGTTTGGGACAGCTGTATGAGAACGTGTGGGAGTGTTTGGGACAGCTGTATGAGAGACTGTGGGAGTGTTAGGGACAGCTGTATGAGAACATGTGGGAGTGTTTGGGACAGCTGTATGAGAACATGTGGGAGTGTTTGGGATAGCTGTATGAGAACGTGTGGGAGTGTTTGGGACAGCTGTATGAGAACGTGTGGGAGTGTTTTTGTGAAGCATGGAGAATGCATGTGAGGTTTACTTCTACTGTTTACTAGCATCTGATGTGAAATTTGCAAAGTGCAAAGTACATTTGCAGAGGAGAGCATTAAGGAGAGCATTAAGGAGAGCATTAAGGAGAGCATTAAGGAGAACATTAAGGAGAGCATTAAAGGAGAGCATTAAGGAGAGCATTTTGGAGAGCATTAAGGAGAGCATTTTGTGATCAAAGGTCTTTCTGAGTGGAGGCTACATGGACAGTATCAGCCCTGCATATTACTTATTGCTATCTGGAAAAACCTGAGTACATTGTTCTCTTACAACTAATATATGAGGAAGACACAGAAACCCAAAACTCAAAGTGTTACTTTACCCCTACCTAACCTGTCCCCCCAGACAATGACTAGGTACTGCTACCCCCTGTATATAGGCTCCACATTGACTAGGTACTGCTACCCCCTGTATATAGGCTCCACATTGACTAGGTACTGGTACCCCCTGTATATAGCCTCCACATTGACTAGGTACTGCTACCCCCTGTATATAGCCTCCACATTGACTAGGTACTGGTACCCCCTGTTTATGGCCTCCACATTGACTAGGTACTGGTACCCCTTGTATATAGCCTCCACATTGACTAGGTACTGGTACCCCTGTATATAGCCTCCACATTGACTAGGTACTGGTACCCCCTGTATATAGCCTACACATTGACTGTGTACTGGTACCCCCTGTATATAGCCTCCACATTGACTATGTACTGGTACCCTCTGTATATAGCCTCCACATTGACTAGGTACTGGTACCCTCTGTATATAGACTCCACATTGACTAGGTACTGGTACCCACTGTATATAGCCTCCACATTGACTAGGTACTGGTACCCCCTGCATATAGCCTCCACATTGACTCTGTACCGGTACCCCCTGTATATTGCCTCCACATTGACTAGGTACTGGTACCCCCTGTATATAGGCTTGTTATTGTTATTTTATTATGTTACTTTTTGCTTTAGTTTATTTAGTAAATATTTTCTTAACTCTAGTTCTTGAACTGCATTGTTGGTTAAGGGCTTGTAAGTAAGCATTTAACAGGTCTACTACACCTGTTGTATTCGGCATTTAACAGGTCTACTACACCTGTTGTATTCGGCATTTAACAGGTCTACTACACCTGTTGTATTCGGCATTTAACAGGTCTACTACACCTGTTGTATTCAGCATTTCACAGGTCAACTACACCTGTTGTATTCGGCATTTAACAGGTCTACTACACCTGTTGTATTCGGCATTTAACAGGTCTACTACACCTGTTGTATTCAGCATTTCACAGGTCAACTACACCTGTTGTATTCGGCATTTAACAGGTCTACTACACCTGTTGTATTCGGCATTTCACAGGTCTACTACACCTGTTGTATTCGGCATTTCACAGGTCTACTACACCTGTTGTATTCGGCATTTCACAGGTCTACTACACCTGTTGTATTCGGCATTTCACAGGTCTACTACACCTGTTGTATTCGGCATTTCACAGGTCTACTACACCTGTTGTATTCGGCATTTCACAGGTTGTGACAAAATACATTAGATTTGATTTCAATTTGACCAATAAATGAAGGCCATTGAAATGCAACAGACCCGTCCCTCTCGATGCCAAATCCAAATGATTTGAGAGATTACAACTGGTACGGAACGATTGGTTTGTCAATTGCTTCTAAATGAAAAATGGAGGGGAGGGGCGGGTGTATCCCTGAAAGATTTCCCTGGGATGTCTCGCTGGCCTATAATGGAATGAAATGGGAGCAGTGGAGCGAGGAACATTCTAGATTCTCTGAAGAAGCCAGGTCTATTTTCAACCCTTTTAGATTGAGACAGAATGGATAACGGTTTCGTTTCTTTCCCCTTTTCCAAACCGGTTCTGATCAACACTGCACCAGAGAATAGAGAACAGATTGAGACAGAATGGATAACGGTATCGTTTCTTTCCACTTTTCCAAACCGGTTCTGATCAACACTGCACCAGAGAGCAGAGAACAGAGAAAAATCACTTTTTAATGCATCTGTTTCAAAAATGGATTTACGTGGAAGTGTCCAAAATGGCATTCTATTTCCTTTTACTCCTTTTGACCAGAGCCCTATAGCCCATTATAGGGAATAGGTTGCCATTTAGGACACATCCTGTATTGATCATGCTCTGGTGAAGTCTGCATTGGAGTGTGTCTGTGTTTTTTGGAAATTGCCAGGAGCAAGAGGTTGGAGTTGGAGCCGGGCCATTTCCATGAAAAGATCACTGCATTCCCACTACACATAAAAATATTTCCATCTAAGAAATGGACATCTGAAAGCTGCCAATAAATGCTAATTTATAGCATTGGATACGGTGTGGCAGATGGCAGACAAATACACAACATGACCAAAACTATGTGGACACCTGCTCCTTCAACATCTCATTCCAAAATCACGGGCATTAATATGGAGTTGCGCCCCCCCCTTTGCTGCTATAACAGCCTCCACTCTCCAGGGAAGGCTTTCCACTAGATGTGGGAACATTGCTGCGGGGACGTGTTTCCATTCAGTCACAAGAGCATTAGTGAGGTCGGGCGCTGATGTTGCGGCGATTAGGCCTGGCTCGCAGTCGGCGTTCCAATTCATCTCAAAGGTGTTCAATGGGGTTGAGGTCAGCGCTCTCTACAGGCCAGTCAAGTTCTTCCACACCGATCTCAACAAAGCACCCCCCAAACTGTTGCCACAAAGTTGGAAGCACAGGATCTTCTAGAATGTCATTGTATGCTGTAGCATTAAGATTTCCCTTCACTGGAACTAAGGGGCCTAGCACGAAACATGAAAAACAGCCCCAGACCATTCTTCCTCCTCCACCAAACTTTACAGTTGGCACTATGCATTGGGGCATGTAGCATTCTCTTGGCATCTGCTAAAACCAGATTCCTCTGTCAGACTGCCAGATGGTGAAGCGTGATTCATCACTCCAGAGAATGTGTTTCCACTGTTCCAGAGTCCAATGGTAGTGAGCTTTACACCACTCCAGCCGACGCTTGGCATTGCGCATGAGGATCTTAGGCTTGTGTGAGGCTGCTTGGCCATGGAAACCCATTTCATGAAGCTCCCGACAAACAATTATTGCACTGACGTTGCTTCCAGAGGCTGTTTGAAACTCGGTAGTGAGTGTTGCAACCTAGGGATGGAAGTTTTTTTACCCACTACTCCGCTTCAGCCCTCGGCAGTCCCGTTCTGTGAGCTTGTGTGGCCTACCACTTTTGCTGCCTAACCGTTGTTGCTCCTAGACATCACTGAGCTCTTTAGTAAGGCCATTCTGCTGACAATCTTTGTCTATGGAGAATGTATGGCTGTGTGCTGAATTTTATACACAGGTTAGCAATGGGTGGTGGCTGAAATAGCCCAATACACTCATTTGAAGAGGTGTCTACATACACTATACTGTACTACACTATACTGTAACACCTCCCTTCCCTAACCTTAACAGATCGACTGAAATGTTCCGTACTGGAGGAAAAAGTAACTCTTAAGATACATCTGTGAATTCTCTGAATGTTTTCACAGGAGATCAAAGAGGCCCACAGCTTATGACTTACTGCCACTAGTACTGTACATCTTCAGATGTTAATTTGATCACCCTGTTGGAGGAGAACAGGAACAAAAAAACAAAGTTTGTGTATTTCAGGGGTTCAAATTTCTTCTGAAGTTGGTCATTTCCATTTTGAAATGTAAAACTTGATTTTCACTTAGGGAAAATGTATCAAACCCTACATAAATATCCATTAATTATAATAAAAATAATAATTCACATTTCCTGTTGCTGCAGGATTCATTTCCTAATGTGGCAAATTGGATTAAATTAAGATCCTACATCTGTGCTGTACATATGGCGACAGGATGAGAATACAGCAGACGCCCAGGTTCAGAGCAACATTCTCTGGTGTGTGGACCAGTGGCCATATTGGAAGTACCATCTGGAAATGTAACATAATCTTACTGAATTCTAAAATCCTCTCTCAGTGTTCTACAGTACATGAACATTCCTTTGAGACAGAACCCCATTGGGTGGCCGGTGGAAAAACCATTCTAGAGAAGAATCCCATTCTTCTTTTCATTCTAATTCTGTACATGTGATGCCAGCCAAACATTGGCAAATGCCTTATAGTATGTTTTCAAGTCTGTCTCTGGCCATCACTAGTTTCCTGCTTGGAATAACACATGGTACCCTATTCCCTACAGATGTAGTATCTTAATTTGAGCTAGTTTGCTATAGACGGGAAAAAAATGATCCTGCAGCAACAGGACTGTAACGGTTTTCATGTGGTGAAGGAGAGTCGGACCAAAATGCAGCGTGTAGATTGCGATCCATGTTTAATGAACAAACGTAACACGAATCTAAATACAAACACTACAAAACAATAAACGTAATGAAAACCGAAACAGCCTATACTAGTGTAAACTAACACAGAGACAGGAACAAGGACACTAAGGACAATCACCCACGAAAAACTCAAAGAATATGGCTGCCTAAATATGGTTCCCAATCAGAGACAACGATAAACACCTGCCTCTTATTGAGAACCACTTCAGACAGCCATAGACTTAACTAGAACACCCCACTAGCTACAATCCCAATACATACACACCACATACAAAAACCCATGCCACACCCTGGCCTGACCAAATACATGAAGATAAACACAAAATACTTAGACCAGGGCATGACAAGGACATGTGAATTATGTTGATTATAATTCATGCAACTTTTTCACAGGGGTTGATACATTTTTCATTAGGGCAAATCAAGTCTGAAATTTCAAAGTGGAAATTACAAATGTTTATGAAGGTCCTACATCTCTGTACCTAGTGCACTACTTTTGACCATGTCTCTGGATAGGGTGCCATTTGAGACACAGAGATGAAGCTAATGGTAAACTGTCTCATCATCATCTTTACGGGAGATGAAAGTAGATCCACTTTAGTGCCCTTCTTCCTCCTAAGATAGACACTCATCACGGTGAAAACCATGGCCATCGTGCTCTGATGAGGACCCTTCAACGGAGCAATTCAGTCTCACACTACTAACAGGATGTGTTTCGCTCTTCTCATCCTTTTGTGCTATTTGCTTTTAGTCTCTCTCTCTCTCTTGACTCTCTCTCTCTCTCTCTCTCTCTCTCTCTCTCTTGACTCTCTCTCTCTCTCTCTTGACTCTCTCTCTCGACTAACAGTGAAATGCTTACTTTACGGGCCCTTCCCAACAATGCAGAGAATATATATAATATATATATATATATATATATATATATTTTAGAATAATACAAAATGATAACACAAGCAATAAATACACAATGAGTGACAATAACTTGGCTAGATACACAGGGTATCAGTACCGAGTCAATGTGCAGGGGTATGAGGTAAAAGAGGTCGATATGTACATATAGGTAGGGATAAAGTGACAACAGGATAGATAATAAACAGCAGTGGAGTATGTGATCGAAAATGGTCAATGCAGATAGTTAAATAGTTAACTAATATCTACCAGGACGGACTATTTAGCAGTCTTATGATTTGGGGGCTATAAGCTGTTCAGGATCCTTTTGCTTCCAAACTTGGTGCATCGGTACAGCTTGCAGTGTGGTAGCAGAGAGAACAGTCTATGACTTGGGTGGCCGGAGTCTTTGACAATTTTTTGGATGGCAGGGAGCTTGGCCCTCGGGATGAACTGGGCAATCAACACTAACCTCTGTAGTGCCTTGCGGTCGGATGCCAATTAGTTTCCATACCAGGCGGTGATGCAGCCAGTTAAGATGCTCTCAATGGTGCGGCTGTACAACGTTTGGGGATCCAAGGGGCCCATGACAAATATTTTCTGCCTCCTGAAGGGGAAGAGGTGCTGTTGTGCCTTCTTCACACCTGAGTTGGTGTATGTGAACAATGATATTTCCTTAGTGATATGGACACCGAGGAACTTGAAGCTCTCGACCTGCTCCACTACAGCCCCATCGGTGTGGATGGGGGTATGCTCGGCCTTCCATTTGCTTGTAGTCCATGATCAGATCCTTTGTCTTGCTGACGTTGAAGAAGAGGTTTTTGTAATAGAGATCGCGTCATCTGTGGATCTGTTGGAGTGGTTCCAAGGTGTCTGGGATGGTAATGTTGACGTGAGTGTTGACCAGCCGTTCATGGCTACAGAATTTCATGGCTACAGATGTTTGTGCTATGGGGCGGTTACCTTGGCGTTCTTAAGCACATGGACTATGGTGGTCAGCTTGAAACACGTAGGTATTACAGACTGGGCCAGGGAGAGGTTGAAAGTGTAAGTGAAGACACTTTCCAGCTGGTCAGCGTGTGCTCTGAGTATGCGTCCTGGTAATTCATCTGGCCCTGCAGCCTTGTGAATGTTGACCTGTTTAAATGTCTTACTTATATCGGCTATGGAGAGAGTGCTCACACAGATGTCCGGAAAAGCTGGTGCTATCATGCATGGTTCAGTGTTGCTTGCTTCGAAGCAGGTAAATTCAGATGAAGTCGGAAGTTTATATACACCTTAGCCAAATACATTTAAACAAAAAAATTCACAATTCATGACATTTAATGCTAGTAAAAATGCCATGTCTTAGGTCAGATAGTATCACCACTTTATTTTAAGAATGTGAAATGTCAGAATAATAGTACAGAGAATGATTTATTTCAGCTTTTATTTTTTTCATCATATTCCCAGTGGGTCAGACGTTTACATACACTCAATTAGTATTTGGTAGCATTGCCTTTGAATTGTTTAACTTGGGTCAAACGTTTTGGGTAGCCTTCCACAAGCTTCCCACAATAAGTTGGGTGACTCCTCCTGACAGAGCTGGTGTAACTGAATCAGGTTTGTAGGCCTCCTTGCCCGCACACGCTTTTTCAGTTCTGCCCACACATTTTCTATACGATTGGGGTCAGGGCTTTGTCATGGCCACTCCAATACCTTCACTTTGTTGTCCTTAAGCCATTTTGCCACAACTTTGGAAGTATGCTTGGGGTCATTGTCCATTTGGAAAACCCATTTGCTACCAAGCTTTAACTTCCTGACTGATGTCTTAAGATGTTGCTTCAATATATCAACAGAATTTTCCACCTAATGATGCCATCTATTTTGTTTAGTGCACCAGTCCCTCCTGCAGCAAAGCACCCCCACAACATGATGCTGCCACCCCCGTGCTTAAAAGTTGGGGTGGTGTTCTTTGGCTTGATGTCCACTAGATGTCAACAGTCTTTAGGACCTTGTTTCAGGCTTCTACTGTGAAGAGGGAGCGAATGAGAGCTGTTTCAAATCAGGTGGCTGGCAGAAGGCCATGAGCTTGTTACACGCGTGGCCGTGAGAGCGACCTGCATTCCATTGCATTTCTAAAGACAAAGGAATAGTCCGGTTGGAATATTATTGAAGATTTATGTTAAAAACATCCTAAAGATTGATTCAAAACATTGTTTGACATGTTTCTACGAACTGTAACGAAACTTTTTGACTTTTCCTCTGCACTAAGTGCCTGCGCCTCATGAATTTGGATTTGTGAACTAAAAGCGCGAACAAAAAGGAGGTATTTGGACATAAATTATGGACTTTATCGAAAAGAAGAAAAAAAACATTTATTGTGGAACTGGGATTCCTGGGAGTGCATTCTGATGAAGATCATCAAAGGTAAGTGAAGAATGCTATTTAGATGTCCTAATCGACTTGCCAGAAATATAGTTTGTTAACAAGAAAGTTGTGGAATGGTTGAAAAACAAGTTTTAATGACTCCAACCTAAGTGTATGTAAACTTACAACTTCAACTGTAGGCTTGCGTCACTGGACAGCTCACGGCTGAGTTTCTCTTTATAATCCATGATAGTTTGCAAGCCCTTCCACATCCGACGAGCCAGAGTAGTAGTAGTAGGAGCTTGTGTGGCCTACCACTTAGCGGCTGAGCCGTTGTTGCTCCTAGACGTTTACACTTCACAGTAACAGCACTTACAGTTGACAAGGGCAGTTCTAGCAGGGCATACATTTGACTTGTTTGGAGAAGGTGGCATCTTTTGACTGTGCCAAGTTGAAAAATAATAGGAATAATATTGATGATGTCACAAATGTATCACTTGCACAGCTCTTCAAAGACATTTTTAATAATTTATTACATTTGAATCACAAGAAAAATAGTATTCTCTCTCTCAAAAAATGCGAATTAGATCCTTAATTGACCCCAGTTTTATCCATTCCCCTAAAATCCCTCACGAAGGTGAAATAGAATAGAGGATGTTAGGACAATAAGGTGTCTTGAGCCGGTCGTTGATCTACAAAGTTGTGGGTAGGAAACTGACAGCGCTGTCTAGACTGTACGCAGAGAGAGAGAGAATCCCTGCCTAAACTGAAAACATCAATAATAATCCATGGACTGAATCCATGACAGACGGAGGGACAAATTCAACAACCTACCTACATTGCCTTCGGGAAGTATTGAGACCATTTGACTTTCTCCACATTTTCTTACGTTACAGCCTTATTCTAAAATTGATTAAATAAAACAATTTCCCCAGCAATCTAAACACAATATCCCATAATGACAGGTTTTGGATGAAAAAAAAAAATGATACAAATTAGAAAACCCTTTTTTTTTAAAAACATTTATTCAGGCCCTTTGCTATGAGACTCGAAGTTGAGCTCAGGTGCATCCTGTTTCCATTGATCATCCTTGAGATGTTTCTACAACTTGATTGGAGGAACTTGGTTCCACCAAGTTTGGAACCACCGAGACTCTTCCTAGAGCTGGCCACCCAGCCAAACAGAGCAATCTGGGGAGAAGGACCTTGGTTAGGGAGGTGACCAAGAACTCGATGGTCACGCTGACAGAGCTGTGGAGTTCCTCTGTGGAGATGGGAGAACCTTCCAGATGGACAACCATCTCTGTAGCACTCCACCAATCAGGTCTTTATAGTAGAGTGGCCAGACAGAAGCCAATAAAAGGCACATGGCAGCCCACTTGGAGTTTACCAAAAGGCACCTAAAGACTCTCAGACCACGAAAAAATAGTATTCTCTGTCCTGATGAAACCAAGATTGAACTCTTTGGAGGCAGGGACTGGGAGACTAGTCAGGATCGAGGGAAAGATGAATGAAGCAAAGTACAGAAAGGTCTTTGATGAAAACCTGCTCCAGAGCGCTCAGGACCTCAGACTGGGGTGAAGGTTCACCTTCCAATGGGACAACAACCCTAAGCACACAGCCAAGACAACGTAGGAGTGGCTTCAAGAAACGTCTCTGAATGTCCTTGAGTGGCCCAGCCAGAGCCGGGACTTGAACCCGATCAAACATCTCTGGAGAGACCTGAAAATAGCTGTGCAGCAACGCTCCTCATCCAACCTGACAGAGCTTGAGAGAATCTGCAGAGAAGAATGGGAGAAACTCCCCAAATACAGGTGTGCCAATCTTGTAGCGTCATATCCAAGAAGACTGAGGCTGCAATCGCTGCCAAAGATGTTTCAACATAGTACTGAGCAAAGGGTCTGAATAATTATGTATATGTGATTTATTTTTATACATTTGCAAACATTTCTAAAAACTTGTTTTTGCTTTGTCATTATGGTCAAGGGGTCTGAATATTTTCTGAATGCCCTGCATGTGTTTCATGTGTTTTACAGGACCGAGGATTCCCCAGTTGTCACGACTCCCACCGATGGTGGCTCCTCTTCACCGGTCTACCAGCTGCCACCGATCCCTTCTTTTGGTTTTGTCTCCTCTCCCTGTTCGGGCGGCGCTCGCCGGTCGTCGTCACCAGTCTACTAGCTGCCACTGATCCCTTCTTTTGGTTTTGTCTCCTCTTCCTGTTCGGCAGCTCTCCGGTCGTCGTCACCAGTCTACTAGCTGCCACTGATCCCTTCTTTTGGTTTTGTCTCCTCTTCCTGTTCGGCAGCTCTCCTTTGGGTCGTTCGTCACCAGTCTACTAGCTGCCACTGATCCCTTCTTTTGGTTTTGTCTCCTCTTCCTGTTCGGCAGCTCTCCGGTCGTCGTCACCAGTCTACTAGCTGCCACTGATCCCTTCTTTTGGTTTTGTCTCCTCTTCCTGTTCGGCGGCGCTCGCCGGTCGTCGTCACCAGTCTACTAGCTGCCACCGATCCCTTTTCCCTTTTCTGTTGGTTTTTGTCTTAATGGTTACACCTGTTTCGTGTTTAGGTTTTAGTTGGGCTATTTAAGCCGGTAATGCCCACCTGCTCTTTGTGCGGGCTTATTTTTCCTCTGTTCATGTTTGTGGTTGTGTGATTTACTTTGTTTTTCTCGGGACTGGTTGGGTCCTGGTTTTGAGCGAGGTCTTATTATTGCGCCTGGTGTTTGGCATGACCATTTTCCCTGTTCCGGAATAAAACACTTTACCCTTCCTGAGCCTGACTCCGCACCCACTACGCATAGAGTGCGTGATACCAGGCTGAGTGATGCAGACCATGAACAGACTGAGCCATATTGTTATATTGACATAAATTGAGATGTGGTTGACATTGTAAAACTAAATTATCCCAAAATGGGACCATATTTTGTTTTATTATTCAATGCCTGTTCTGTTACACAACCAATTACATCTTATATTATTATAATCTGAGAAAAACAATAGACTGAGCCAGTGTGAATCTTGAGCGACCTGGCTGCACACACACACACACACACACACACACACACACACACACACAGAATATCAAGCAGATTTGAAAGGACCACAACTGAGACACATATTGGAATAGAATTGGATAGTGTTTTGTTCAGAGTATAGATAGGGATGTCTATAGAACATCTGTGTGCTGTTTGAATGGTGACTGTTTCGACCGGATGTCTGACCCTGGCTGAACCTGAAAAGACTGTGAATAGAAAAACACTCAAAATAGCACAAAGCACTTTTTCCTGTGTTTGCAGACAGTGATACCAGGAACGATAACAACTGCTAGCATGCTATCTGTTCCTGTAGATCTCCAGTCATTGTGCCTACGCTAGTTAGCAATTGCGCTAACACAAGAGAGCAACTTCCCTTCAAACTACATGCAGACATAAAAAATAAAAATGGTATCCATGAGTTCGTCTCACAAGTAGAAAGAAGGGCTTGATTGCCAAAATACTGCACTATCACTTTAAATGTCGACTGGGTAAAGAGTCGTGCTAAGACCTATCATGTATTTTTTAGGAGATGCAACGATCCATGTGTGAGATACAGTACAGTGTGTATACACACACAGCATAGGTAGACAGCAGAGTGGTGAAAGGTTCAGTCTAAACGTGGAGTATTGCTGTAATATCCATTGGTCAAGTGCCTGGTAGCTGTAATATCATTGGTCAAGTGCCTGGTAGCTGTAATATCCATTGGTCAAGTGCCTGGTAGCTGTAATATCATTGGTCAAGTGCCTGGTAGCTGTAATATCATTGGTCAAGTGCCTGGTAGCTGTAATATCATTGGTCAAGTGCCTGGTAGCTGTAATATCATTGGTCAAGTGCCTGGTAGCTGTAATATCCATTGGTCAAGTGCCTGGTAGCTGTAATATCATTGGTCAAGTGCCTGGTAGCTGTAATATCATTGGTCAAGTGCCTGGTAGCTGTAATATCATTGGTCAAGTGCCTGGTAGCTGTAATATCATTGGTCAAGTCCCTGGTAGCTGTAATATCCATTGGTCAAGTGCCTGGTAGCTGTAATATCATTGGTCAAGTTCCCGGTAGCTGTAATATCCATTGGTCAAGTGCCTGGTAGCTGTAATATCATTGGTCAAGTGCCTGGTAGCTGTAATATCCATTGGTCAAGTGCCTGGTAGCTGTAATATCATTGGTCAAGTGCCTGGTAGCTGTAATATCATT
The DNA here is from genome assembly GCF_018296145.1 of Oncorhynchus tshawytscha. Taxonomy (NCBI): domain Eukaryota; kingdom Metazoa; phylum Chordata; class Actinopteri; order Salmoniformes; family Salmonidae; genus Oncorhynchus; species Oncorhynchus tshawytscha. The sequence goes on from NC_056449.1 coordinate 24,045,336, forward strand.
GGTCAAGTCCCTGTAGCTGTAATATCATTGGTCAAGTGCCTGGTAGCTGTAATATCATTGGTCCACTACAAGGAATAAGATGCTGGGAAGCAGCTTGTTATAACACTCTCTATTTTTATCTCTCTGACTGTCTCTCTATTGCTCTCTCTGACTCTCTATCTCTCTCTCTCTCTGACTGTCTCTCTCAGACTGTCTCTCTCTCTGACTGTTTCTATATCTTTCTCTCTGACTGTCTCTACAGTCAGTCAGTGTGTGTGTGTGTGAGAGAGAGACAGTCAGTCAGTCAGTGAGAGAGAGACAGAGAGAGAGAGAGAGACAGAGAGAGACAGTCAGAGAGACAGAGATACACAGAGAGAGAGACAGTCAGAGAGAGAGATACAGGGAGAGAGAGAGACAGTCAGAGAGAGAGAGAGAGACAGTCAGAGAGAGAGAGAGAAAGAGAGACAGTCAGAGAGAGAGAGAGAGACAGAGAGACAGTCAGAGAGAGAGAGACAGAGAGAGAGAGATAGTCAGAGAGAGAGAGAGACACAGAGAGAGAGAGACTACCTCCTCTTTGGACTACTGCCCAACCCAGTGCTCTGCACTATGGCCCAATCCTAACCAATCCCACTGGTTCCCCCAGCCACCACAATATTTGCTAGAGCCACAGTGAGTACATCCAATAACAAACAAGTGTCTCATAGACAGACCAAACATCTGTTAAAATAAACGATGGGAGTTTGCACCAGCGTGAAGGTATGTCCTTACTTCCTCCTCTACATACTGTCTATCATGATCACATTAACTACAGTATAGCTCTGTACTTACCTTCACCTCTACTTTCTATCATGATCACATTAACTACAGTATAGCTCTGTACTTACCTTCGCCTCTACTTTCTATCATGATCACATTAACTACAGTATAGCTCTGTACTTACCTTCGCCTCTACTGTCTATCATGATCACATTAACTACAGTATAGCTCTGTACTTACCTTCGCCTCTACTGTCTATCATGATCACATTAACTACAGTATAGCTCTGTACTTACCTTCGCCTCTACTTTCTATCATGATCACATTAACTACAGTATGGCTCTGGTCTTACCTCCTCCTCTACTGTCTATCATGATCACATTAACTACAGTATGGCTCTGGTCTTACCTCCTCCTCTACTATCTATCATGATCACATTAACTACAGTATGGCTCTGGTCTGACCTCCTCCTCTACTATCTATCATGATCGCATTTACTACAGTATGGCTCTGGTCTGACCTCCTCCTCTACTGTCTATCATGATCACATTAACTACAGTATGGCTCTGGTCTTACCTCCTCCTCTACTATCTATCACGATCACATTAACTACAGTATGGCTCTGGTCTTACCTCATACTCTACATACTCCTCCTCCTCCACCTCGTAGGAGACCGTCTGTATCTTAACGTTGTCTCCGTCCTCCAGCAGCTTGGCATGAGGGTCCTCTGTGCTGCCGGGGGTCTCCACTGCTACAGACGGCTCCCTCTCCTTCTCTTTCTTCTCTGTGAAGGTAGTCTCGCAGCACTCGCTCTTATAATCCTTGGCCTTGACTCCGTCTCCTCCTCCCCCTTCCTCCTTGTACAGGATGAAGTTAGGCCTGTAGAAGGCCTCAACGGCCAGATGGAGGGAGGTGGCGTCCAGGAGTTGTTGAGCTTTCATTTTGCCGTTGCTGTTGTTTTGTCCCACGTGGGCCACCGCACCATTGCTAGTGTCACCTCCTCCACCACCTCCTCCTCCGTCGCTGCCGGTTACGAAGTAGTTGATAATATTCTCCTGGTACTGGTCGGTAGGGAAGTCGCCCCCGTAACCGTTGACGACGTGCTTACTGTTCTTGTCCAAGAGTGGGTTCTGGAGCTCGCTCAGGCTTTCCATGGCAAGGAGGGGTCAGGGGGTCAGTGGGAGTGGCTTAACAGGACCTCACGGAAAGAGAGAGGGAGGGAGGGAGAAGAGAGGGAGGTGTCAGGGGGTCAGTGGGAGTGGCTTGAGAGGAGAGGAGAGAGGGATGGAGGGAGGGGGGGGAAGAGAGGGAGGTGACAGCTACTGATGTTGCTCAACGGGACGAGAGCTGCAGAGAGGAGAGAATAAGAGAGAGAATGGGGAGGAGAGGGGGAGAGGAGGAGAGGAGAGAGAGAGTGGGGAGGAGAGGGGGAGAGGAGAGGAGAGAGAGTGGGGAGGAAAGGATAAGAGAGAGTGGGGAGGAGAGGAAGGAGAGGAGAGGAGAAGAGAGAGAGTGGGGAGGAGAGGAGAAGAGAGAGAGTGGGGAGGAGAGGAGAGTTAGTAAACTGAGTTTGATCAGGTTTTTTTTTTGGTCTGAAACTGGTGTAAACACAACGCATACTGGTCTAGCGAGAGACAACACTGCATTTTAACACTTTCACAAGAATATATTCAAAATGTTAGACATCTATCCAACATCCACCACGAGTTCTCCCAACACGTTGTACTCCATTTTCATTACAGGTTACCTGCTCTCCTCTCCCACAGCTACAAACCTCACAACAACTGTCAACTGTCTCGCTATTCACACACTTCAATCTGCCTCCCTGCTCAACAAACATGAACCAAGTGTGCAGAAGCACACACACACACACACACACACACACAACCCCACAAAGCCCAACTTTTGGAACCGACTTCATAATAACAGAGGCATCGTAATTGTGTATGTGTGTGTGTATGTACGTGTGTGTGTGTGTGTGTGTGTGTGTGTGTGTGTGTGTGTGTGTGTGTGTGTGTGTGAATATGTGTGTTTGTGAGTATATGTATGTGTGTGTGAGTATATGTCGTGGCCAAAAGTTTTGAGAGTGACACAAGTATTAATTTCCACAAGGTTTGCTGCTTCAGTGTCTTTAGATATTTGTGTCAGATGTTACTATGGAATAGTGAAGTATAATTACAAGCATTTCATAAGTGTCAAAGGCTTTTATTGACAATTACATGAAGCTGATGCAAAGAGTTAATATATGCAGTGTTGACCCTTCTTTTTCAATACCTCTGTAATCCGCACTGGCATGCTGTCAATTAACTTCTGGGCCACATCCTGACTGATGGCAGCCCATTCTTGCATAATCAATGCTTGGAGTTTGTCAGAATTTGTGTTTTTTTTTTGTCCACCCGTCTCTTTAGCATTGACCACAAGTTCTCAATGGGATTAAGGTCTGGGAAGTTTCCTGGCCATGGACCCAAAATATCAATGTTTTGTTCCCCGATCCACTTAGTTGTCACTTTTGCCTTATGGCAAGGTGCTCCATCATGCTAGAAAAAGGTATTGTTCGTCATCAAACTGTTCCTGGATGGTTGGGAGAAGTTGCTCTCGGAGAATGTGTTGGAACCATTCTTTATTCATGGCTGTGTTCTTAGGCAAAATTATGAGTGAGCCCACTCCCTTGGCTGAGAAGCAACCCCACACATGAATGGTCTCAGGATGCTTTACTGTTGGCATGGCACAGGACTGATGGTAGCGCTCACCTTGTCTTCTCCGGACAAGCCTTTTTCCGGAAGCCCCAAACAATCGGAAAGGGGATTCATCAGAGAAAATGACTTTACCCCAGTCCTCAGCAGTCCAATCCCTGTACCTTTTGCAGAATATCAGTCTGTCCCTGATGTTTTTCCTGGAGAGAAGTGGCTTCTTTGCTGCCCTTCTTGACACCAGGCCATCCTCCAAAAGTCTTAGCCTCACTCTAAGCGCAGATGCACTCAATGGTTGAGGTAGGTGCAATCTTACTGGCAGCAATATCCTTGCCTGTGAAGCCCTTTTTGTGCAAAGCAATGATGACAGCACGTGTTTCCTTGAGGTTAACCATGGTTGACAGAGGAAGAACAGTGATTCCAAGCACCACCCTCCTTTTGAAGCTTCCAGTCTGTTATTCGAACTCAATCAGCATGATAGAGTGAGCTCTAGCCTTGTCCTCGTCAGCACTTACACCTGTGTTAACGAGAGAATCACTGACAGGATGTCAGCTGGTCCTTTTGTGGCAGGGCTGAAATGCAGTGGAAATGTTTTTGGGGGATTCAGTTCATTTGCATGGCAAAGAGGGACTTTGGAATTAATTGCAATTCATCTGATCACTCTTCATAACATTCTGGAGTATATACAAATTTCCATCATACAAACTGAGGCAGCAGACTTTGTGAAATGTAATATTTGTGTCATTCTCAAAACTTTTGGCCACGACTGTATATGTGTGTGTGTGTGTGTTTCCAGTGCCCAAATGTATTCATCCCCCTTGGCATTTTTGCTATTTTGTTGCATTACAACCTGTAATTTAAATTGATTTTTATTTGGATTTCATGTCATGGGCCACATAGTCCAAATTGGTGAAGTGAAATTTAAAAAAATACATGTTTCATAAAATGCGAAAAAATAAAAACAGAAAAGTGGGGCCTATGAAGCCCCTAAACAAGATCTGGTGCAATCAATTACCTTCAGAAGTCACATATTTTGTTAAATAAAGTCCACCTGTGTGCAATCTAATTGTCACATGATCTCAGTATATATGCTCCTGTTCTGAAAGGCCCCAGAGTCTGCAACACCACTAAGCAAGGGACACCATCAAGACCAAGGAGCTCTCCAAACAGGTCAGGAACAAAGTTGTGGAGAAGTACAGATCAGGGTTGTGTTATAAAAAATATCAGAAACTTCAAACATCCCACGGAGCACCATTAAGTCCATTATTTAAAAAAAAGAATATGGCACCACAACAAACCTGCCAAGACATGGTCACCCACCAAAACTCACAGACCAGGCAAGGAGGGCATTAATCAGAGAGGCAACAAAGAGACCAAAGAAAACACTGAAGGAGCTGCAAAGCTCCACACAGAGATTGGAGTATCTGTCCGTAGGACCACCGTACAAGCCAAAGAGCTGGGCTTTACAGAAGAGTGGCCAGACAAAAGCCATTGCTTAAACAAAAAAATAAACAAACACTTTAGGTGTTCACCAAAAGGTATGTGGGAGACTCCCCAAACATATGGAAAAAGGTACTCTGGTCAGATGAGACTAAAATTGAGCTTTTTGGCCATCAAGGAAAACGCTATGTCTGGCGCAAACCCAACACCTCTCATCACCCCGAGAACATAATCCCAACATTGAGGCATGGTGGTGGCAGCATCATGCTGTGGGGATGTTTTTCATCGGCAGGGACTGGTAATCTGGTCAGAATTGAAGGAATGATGGATGGCGCTAAATACAGGGAAATTCCTGAGGGAAACCTGTTTCAGTCTTCCAGAGATTTGAGACTGGGATGGAGGTTCACCTTCCAGGAGGACAATGACTCTAAGCATACTGCTAAAGCAACACGAGTGGTTTAAGGGGAAACATTTACATGTCTTGGACCTCAATCCAATTGAGATTCTGTGGTATGACTTAAAGATCGCTGTACACCGGAACCCATCCAACTTGGATGGAGCTGGATCAGTTTTGCATTGAAGAATGGCCAACAATTCCAATGACTAGATGTGCCAAGCATATAGAGACATACCCCAAGAGACATTCCCCCGATAATTGCTGCAAAAGGTGGCTCTACAGAGTATTGACTTTGCGTGTGTATGTGTGTGTACATGTGTGTATATATGTGTGTGTATAAGTGAATATGTGTGTGTGTGTATATACTGTATATACTGTATGTATATATATATATATATATATATATATATATATGTATACATACATGTGTTTGTGTGAGTGAGTGAGTGAGTGAGTGAGTGAGTGAGTGAGTGAGTGAGTGTGTATGTGTGTGTGAGAGAGTGTGTGTGCACCTCCCTCCCCACAGATGTCGATGCTCTCATCCTTGAGGCTTGTTTGGATGAATGAATGGATGAATGGATGGATGGATGATGAATGGATGATGAATGGATGAATGGATGGATAGTGAATGGATGGATGATGAATGGATGGTGAATGGAAGGATGAATAGATGGTGAATGGATGAATGAATGGATGAATGGATGGATAGTGAATGGATGGATGATGAATGGATGGTGAATGGAAGGATGAATAGATGGTGAATGGATGAATGCATGGATGAATGGACTGTGAATGGAAGGATGAACGGACGGATGGTGAATGGATGGTGAACTAATGGATGGTGAACGAATGGATGGTGAACAAATGGATGGATGGTGAACGAATGGATGGTGAATGGATGGATTTATGGATGGATGGATGGATTAATGGATGATGAATGGATGATGAATGGATGGATGGTGGATGGATGGTGGATGGATGATGAATGGATAGTGAATGGATGGATTAATGGATGATGAATGGATGAATGTATCACTTACTTGACATACCAGTACACCCCTGGACAGCACGCTAGTCTATCGCAGGACCATACCCCCAATCTGTCTCCTTAATTAAAAGGTGACCACTAGAGGGCAACGCTGCCCCTATTTATAGGTAATTCCTGCACTAGAGCAGAAATTATTGTTTAAGTTCCACCCCTGAAGAATGACAGTCATGATAACGGGGGAACTTGCGGAAGGTTAGTGTTAGGACATAGACAAACACACTATCCATGAAACACGTCCACACTCCATCCACACTCCATCCACACTCCATCCACACTCCATCCACACTACATCCACACTACATCCACACTACATCCACACTCCAACCCCCAGAGGACAGCAGGTGCTAAGCCTGGTGGATAAGCACATTATGTTGCTGCCAATTAGGGTGATCGTCAGTTGTTGTCGCGGCTTGCGAGTCCTGAGGGTGCTGAGTGGTTTGGTGGCCACGAGACCTTTTGTTTGTTCTTGTATCTCTAGTTTAGGCGTGCCTGTTCGTTGTTGTCCTTTTTGTATCTATTTGTTTCCATCACCATCTGAATATATTAATCCTCATGGTTTTCCAAAGGAGTCAAGACAGAGCTGTAAGGTTGCTGTCTCCCTGCACACTTTCATTCAGGTTACATACCAGTTAACTAGGCCTAAGACCGCTAGACTTAGCGAGTGTATCAATATTAGCAGGATAGTTTAATCGGTTTCTTAACTTAGCAGGCTACTTAAACATATTCACGAATTGGGGGTGAGAAAGAACGTCATGGTGCTTTCCACGTGGAGGGGAGGAACATCAATAAAATAGGGGAACTGACAACTGTCAGCATAGCTAGCTAACATGCTAACCTTATCTAGCATTCATGCTAACCTTATCTGGCTAACATGCTAACCGTATCTGGCTTTCATGCTAACCTTATCTAGCTAACATGCTAACCTTATCTAGCTTTCACGCTAACCTTATCTAGCTTTCATGTTAACCCTATCTAACTATCATTCTAACCTTATCTAGCTTTCATGCTAACCTTATCTAGCTTTCATGTTAACCCTATCTAGCTATCATTCTAACCTTATCTAGCTTTCATGCTAACCTTATCTAGCTTTCATGTTAACCCTATCTAACTATCATTCTAACCTTATCTAGCTTTCATGCTAACCTTATCTAGCTTTCATGCTAACCTTAAATAGCTTTCATGCTAACCTTTTCTAGCTATCATCCTAACCTTATCTAGCTTTCATGATAACCTTATCTAACTACACCATATTCATAAGATTGCTGGTTCTGGTTCTGGAGCTGGATTTCATAAGCATTTAATGACATTTTCGCCTCAGACGAAAACCAGTCAACCATGTATCCCATTACCATCTATTGTTATATCCAAAGTTTTGGCGCCTTCCATAAAATACATGCGTTTTTCAACATCATAATGGTCACAGGGCAACCTTTGATTCAAAGATCGAAATAAATGAATTAGGCACTAATCTATGTATTTCACAAGACTGGGAATACAGATATGCATCTGTTGGTCACAGATACTCTAAAAAAAGTAGGGGCGTGGATCAGAAAACTAGTAACTACCTGGTGTGACCCCCTTTTACCTCATGCAGTTTGACTCATCTCCTTCGCATAGAGTTGATCAGGCTGTTGATGTCCCAGATGCTAATATATGCATATTATTAGTAGTATTGGATAGAAAACACTCTGAAGTTTCTAAAATTGTTTGAATTATGTCTGTGAGTATAACAGAACTCGTATGGCAGGCGAAAACCTGAGACAAATCCAACCAGGAAGTGGGAAATCTGAGGTGTGCAAAGAGTGTGCAAAGCTGTCATCAAGGCAAATGGTGGCTACTTTGAAGAATTTCAAATATGAAATATATTTTGATGTGTTTAACACTATTTTGGTTACTACATGATTCCATATGTGTTATTTCATAGTTTTGATGTCTTCACTGTTATTCTACAATGTAGAAAACTCCAAAAATAAAGAAAAACCTTAGAATGAGTAGTTGTGTGTCCAAACTTTTGACTGGTACTGTATTTTTGTTCAGTATAGATAAACCGGTTCCTTGAATTGTATATCACGTGAGCCTGTTCATTACAGGATAGACACTTGTGGTTTCTAGCTGCCCCAATCAAAGCAGTGAAGCAAGACTTAGTAGAGGTTAAAACCGTTCATCTTTGGGTGACGGTGGGAGCAGGGTAGCAATATGTAATCAATATCACGCAAATATAACATTTATGTTACACGTTTTTTTATACAGAGTAGCTCAAAAATAAGTGAACATTTACAAAAGACCCACTGAATTGTTAATTTTCTGGAAAAAATGTGAGGTGCAAAAACATACACGTGATATTTTAATTTGCTCCATGGCTCAACTACAGCCAAAAGCTGTTAGGTTCAGCTCAGTCATGGCTTGTGAAGAGGGAATAACTTTGCAGGTGTTTCTGATTAATAAACAATGCCATGCTGGTGGATGGTAACATTCAAATAAACCCCAACCCTGAAAAGTATTAGAACGTTATATCGTATGTATCCCATAACTGCCATGTATCCCATAACTACCATGTATCCCATAACTACCATGTATCCCATAACTACCATGTACCCATAACTACCACGTTAAACATGTATCCCATAACTACCATGTATCCCATAACTACCATGTATCCCACAACTAACATGTATCCCACAACTACCATGTATCCCATAACTACCATGTATCCCATAACTACCATGTACCCATAACTACCACGTTAAACATGTATCCCATAACTACCATGTATCCCATAACTACCATGTATCCCACAACTACCATGTATCCCATAACTACCATGTATCCCATAACTACCATGTATCCCACAACTAACATGTATCCCATAACTACCATGTATCCCATAACTACCATGTATCCCACAACTAACATGTATCCCATAACTACCATGTATCCCATAACTACCATGTATCCCATAACTACCATGTACCCATAACTACCACGTTAAACATGTATCCCATAACTACCATGTATCCCATAACTACCATGTATCCCACAACTACCATGTATCCCATAACTACCATGTATCCCATAACTACCATGTATCCCATAACTACCATGTATCCCATAACTACCATGTATCCCATAACTACCATACCATGTTATACATGTATCCCATAACTACCATGTCATACATGTATCCCATAACTACCATGTATCCCATATCTACCATGTATCCCATAACTACCATGTATCCCATAACTACCATGTATCCCATAACTACCATACCATGTTATACATGTATCCCATAACTACCATGTATAACTACCATGTTATACATGTATCCCATAACTACCATGTATCCCATAACTACCATGTATCCCATAACTACCATGTATCCATAACTACCATACCATGTTATACATGTATCCCATAACTACCATGTCATACATGTATCCCATAACTACCATGTATCCCATATCTACCATGTATCCCATAACTACCATGTATCCCATAACTACCATACCATGTTATACATGTATCCCATAACTACCATGTATCCCATATCTACCATGTTATACATGTATCCCATAACTACCATGTATCCCATAACTACTATGTATCCCATAACTACCATGTATCCCATAAACTACCATGTATCCCATAAACTACCATGTATCTGCCATAGACATTCAGTACTAGATGAATAAGTAAAGGAATCTGGGGCAGGTCTGGCCTGCTTGGCTGGCTGTCACCGTGGGATGACCACCTAAAGAGAAGATTGATTATGTATCCAGTGACCTTCTAAACCCTGACGTTTTATCCATGCCTCATTCAGCACAGCCTGGGAAAACTATCAGGGGACCACACAGCTCACTATCCCTCATTGTTACGTCAGTCTTTAGGTTTTCAGTCCGAAGTGGTTCTCTGTTAATCCCCCCTTCCCGTCTCTCTCTCCTACCTCTCTCTCTCTCCTACCTCTTTATCTCTCTCCTACCTCTCTCTCCTACCTCTCCTACCTCTCTCTCTCTCATACCTCTCTCTCTCTCTACCCCTCTCTCTCTCTCCCTACCTCTCTCTCTCTCTCCTACCTCTCTCTCTCCTACCTCTCTCTCCTCTCTCTCTCTCTCTCTCTCTCTCTCTCTCTCCTACATACTCTCTCTCTCTCCTTCCTCTCTCCCCTACCTCTCTCCCCTACCTCTCTCCTCTCTCTTACATCTCTCTCCCCTACCTCTCTCTCTCTCCTACCTCTCTCTCTCTCCTCTCTCTCTCTCTCCATCCTCTCTCCATCCTCTCTCTCCTAACTCTCTCTCCTAACTCTCCCCTACCTCTCTCTCCTACCTCTCTCTCTCTCTCCTACCTCTCTCTCTCTTACCTCTCTCTGTCCTTCCTCTCCCCTACCTCTCTCTCTCTCCCCTACCTCTCTCTCTCTCCCTACCTCTCTCTCTCCCCTACCTCTCTCTCTCTCCTTCCTCTCTCCCCTACCTCTCTCTCTCCTACCTCTCTGTCTCACTCTCCTACCTCTCTCTCTCTCTTACCTCTCTCTCCTACCTCTCTCTCTCTCTCCTACCTCTCTCTCTCTCCTACCTCTCTCTCTCTCCTACCTCTCTCTCACCTTCCTCTCTCTCTCCTTCCTCTCTCTCTCTCCTACCTCTCTCCCCTACCTCTCTCTCTCTCTCTCTCTCCTACCTCTCTCTCTCTCTCCTCTCTCTCCTACCTCTTTAGGTTTTCAGTCCGAAGTGGTTCTCTGTTAATCCCCCCTTCCCGTCTCTCTCTCCTACCTCTCTCTCTCTCCTACCTCTTTATCTCTCTCCTACCTCTCTCTCCTACCTCTCTCTCTCCTACCTCTCTCTCTCTCATACCTCTCTCTCTCTCCTACCTCTCTCTCTCTCCCTACCTCTCTCTCTCTCTCTCCTACCTCTCTCTCTCTCCTACTCTCTCTCTCTCCTCTCTCTCTCTCTCTCTCTCTCTCTCTCTCCTACATACCTCTCTCTCTCTCCTTCCTCTCTCCCCTACCTCTCTCCCCTACCTCTCTCCCTCTCTCTTACCTCTCTCTCCCCCTACCTCTCTCTCTCCTACCTCTCTCTCTCTCTCTCCATCCTCTCTCTCCTAACTCTCTCTCTCCTAACTCTCTCTCTCCTAACTCTCCCCTACCTCTCTCTCCTACCTCTCTCTCTCCTACCTCTCTCTCTCTTACTCTCTCTGTCCTTCCTCTCCCCTACCTCTCTCTCTCTCCCCTACCTCTCTCTCTCTCCCCTACCTCTCTCTCTCTCCCCTACCTCTCTCTCTCCCCTACCTCTCTCTCTCTCCTTCCTCTCTCCCCTACCTCTCTCTCCTCTCTCCTACCTCTCTCTCTCTCCTACCTTACCTCTCTCTCTCCTACCTCTCTCTCTCCTCCTACCTCTCTCTCTCACCTTCCTCTCTCTCTCCTTCCTCTCTCTCTCTCCTACCTCTCTCTCCCCTACTCTCTCTCTCTCTCTCCTACCTCTCTCTCTCTCTCTCCTACCTCTCTCTCCTACCTCTCTCTCTCTCCTACCTCTCTCTCTCTCTCCTACCTCTCTCTCTCTCTCTCTCCAACCTCTCTCACTCTAGAAAACCTACCTCTCTCTCATACCTCTCTCTTTCTCCCTACCTCTCTCTCTCCTACCTACCCCTCTCTCTCTAATTCTTCTCTCTCTCCTTCCTCTCTCTCTCCCTCCTACCTCTCTCTCTCCTACCTCTCTCTCTCTCCTACCTCTCTCTCTCATACCTCTCTCTCTCACCTCTCTCCCTCCCTCCCTCTCTCCCTCTCGCTCTCTCTTAACTCTCTCTCTCCTACCTCTCTCTCTCTCTCCTACCTCTCTCTCTCTCTCTCTCTCTCTCCCACCTCTCCCTACTTTCTCCCTCTCCCACCTCTCTCTCCTACCTCCCTCTCTCCTATCTCCTCTCCTACCTCTCTCTCCTACCTCCCTCTCTCTCTCCTACCTATCCCCTCTCTCCTACCTCCCACTCTCTCCTACCTATCCCTACTCTCCTACCTCCCCTCTCTCCCACCTCCCCTCTCTCCCACCTCCCACTCTCTCCCACCTCCCACTCTCTCCCACCTCCCACTCTCTCCCACCTCCCACTCTCTCCCACCTCCCCTCTCTCCCCCACCTCCCACCCCTCCCACCTCCCACTCTCTCCCACCTCCCACTCTCTCCCACCTCCCACTCTCTCCCACCTCCCACTCTCTCCCACCTCCCACTCTCTCCCACCTCCCACTCTCTCCCACCTCCCACTCTCTCCTACCTCCCACTCTCTCTCCTACCTCTCACTCTCTCTCCTACCTCTCACTCTCTCTCCTACCTCTCTCTCTCTCTCTCTACTCCTTCCCCTCCCTCCTCTCTCCCGCTCTTTTTCGCTTCTTTCTCATTCTCATTTTCTCTCTCCTTCCACCCACTCACTCTTCATCCTCTTGCCCCCACTGGCTTCCACATAGTCCCCCCCCCATGAATAAACCAGCAGGCTTGTGGTCCCAGGAAGCACTGGGGCATGGATGAACACAGCACTCACCTCAGGGGTCTATGCTGGATTAGCTTTGTGTTGCCATGCTGGCCGTCATAATGACACCGTTGTTTCAACTCATTCCTTCCTGTTTGGGGCTACGCTACATGCCGCTCCACACTCACGTCACGGAGGGCAAGAATTGGCCACAGACAATGCACCTCGATACTGGATACAATTGGTTGGATGAGCTTTGTCTCGCCCTGCTGGTGTTGTTACTCCCCATTCCTCCCTGTCTGACTGACACTACCTTTAAAAGAAAGGCGTTATCTAGAACCTAAAGGAGTTCTTCGGGCTGTCCTCATAGGAGAACCCTTTGAAGAACCCTTTTTTGTTCAAGTTAGAACCCTTTTGCTTCCATGTAGAACCGATCTATATGGAAGCGATCTATATGGAAACAAAAAGGGTTCTACCTGGAACCAAGAAGGGTTCTCCAATGGGAGGAGTACCAGTTCGACCCAACCAAGAGACAGAAGAAGCTGGTCTGAATTAGGTAAAGCTCTTCCTCCTCATCATCGTGGTTCCCCTTTCAGACAGTGATGACGCTGAATGCTATTCTGCACATATTGAACATCAATGAATGATCATGACTAACTCACTCTTCCATTCCAATCTGTTCCTAAATAGAAAAGCCAACTGGCTGGCACATCACCAAGCTTGTGGTCTTGTCTGGAAGCTGCTGGTAGACTAATCTATGTCCCAATTGGCACCCTATTCCCTATGTAATGCACTGCACCCATAAGGCTCTGTTCAAAGGAATGCACTATATATAGGGAGCAGGGTGCCATTTGAGGCCAAACCTTAATTTTCACACCGTGTCTGAAAACCTATTCATACGCAGTGCAGTTTACATTACTGTAAAACTCATTCATACTCTGTGATATGTCGATTACTGTAAAACTCATTCATATTCAGTGATGTCTATTACTGTAAAACTCATTCATACTCAGTGATATGTCTATTACTGTAAAACCCATTCATACTCAGAGATGTGTATTACTGTAAAACCCATTATATTACTGTAAAACCCATTTATACTTAGTGATGTGTATTACTGTAAAACCCATCCATACTCAGTGATGTATATTACTGTAAAACCCATTCATATTCAGAGATGTGTATTACTGTAAAACCCATTCATACACAGTGCTGTTTATTACTGTAAAACACATTTATACTTAGTGATGTATATTACTGTAAAACCCATTCATACTCACTGCTGTCTGTTACTGTGAAACCCATTCATACTCAGTGATACTGTATGTCTATTACTGTAAAACCCATTCATACTCAGTGCTGTCTGTTACAAATCTAGCCATCTACATCAGCTTGCGTGTGTGTGTGTGTGTGTGTTACAGATCTAGCCATCTACATCATCTTTATCTCCATGCTATTACCTCCCAGCGATGTGTGTAGAATCAGTTTGGGACAGCACAACAGCCTAAAACCCATACGCTTTATCATGGAGCCAGACAGGCAGGACCTGGAAACTGAGGTTTATGGGTTAGGCACACATGGAGTGGAGTTGTGTGAAGGGAGGCTGGCTGATGGATGGATGGATGGAGCTGAGTTGTGTGAAGGGAGGCTGGCTGATGGATGGATGGATAGATGGAGCTGAGTTGTGTGAAGGGAGGCTGGCTGATGAATGGATGGACGGATGGATGGATGGATGGATGGATGGATGGATGGATGGATGGATGGAGATGGATGGATGGATGGAGGCTGGTTGTGTGAATGGATGGGCTGAGTTGTGTAAATGGAGGATGGATGGATGGATGGATGGATGGATGGATGGATGGATGGATGGATGGATGGATGGATGGATGGATGGATGGAGCTGAGTTGTGTGAAGGGAGGCTGGCTGATGGATGGATGGATGGAGATCTGAGTTGTGTGAAGGGACTGGCTGATGGATGGATGGATGGATGGATGGATGGATGGATGGATGGATGGATGGATGGATGGATGGATGGAGCTGAGTTGTGTGAAGGGAGGCTGGCTGATGGATGGATGGATGGAGCTGAGTTGTGTGAAGGGAGACTGGCTGATGGATGGATGGATGGATGGATGGATGGATGGATGGATGGATGGATGGATGGATGGAGGGAGCTGGCTGTGGATGGATGGATGGATGGATGGAGCTGAGTTGTGTGAAGGGAGACTGGCTGATGGATGGATGGATGGATGGATGGATGGATGGATGGATGGAGCTGAGTTGTGTGAAGGGAGGCTGATGGATGGATGGATGGATGGATAGATAGAGCTGAGTTGTGTGAAGGGAGGCTGATGGGATGGATGGAGCTGAGTTGTGTGAAGGGAGGCTGATGGAGGACACAGTAGATACACCATGCTGATGGTGATGGGAAAAGTATTTATATGACTGTGTGTGTGTGTGTGTGTGTGTGTGTGTGTGTGTGTGTGTGTGTGTGTGTGTGTGTGTGTGTGTGTGTGTGTGTGTGTGTGTGTGTGTGTGTGTGTGTGTGTGTGTGTGTGAGGCAGAGGGAGACAGGCAGTGAGCTATATGTAGCCTACATGCCTGGGTTTTGTTGTTTGGCAGCAGTCGCTGGTGGATGACAGGTGACAGGTGACAACACACATGACGAGAGGCTACACCTCTACCTGTAAGCATCATAAAGGTGTTACCTCCACAAGCCTACAGCAGTGGGGCCACTGTAACCAGCAGGCTTGGTACATAGGGGACAGTGGAGTAACTTGAGGGCCCTGTTTCAAGGAAACCATACACAACAACTAATCCTTAGGTAGAAGTCACCATTTCAGTGAGTCTATATGAAGGAAGAAATCAACATGGAAAAAAATGTGAAGAAAGTTATGTCCAAAAAAACGAATTTATTGTGTTAAGAGGTTTCATGATATTTGTATCTAAACCAAAGTACAAATATGATTGTTCTGTACATCAGCTGGGGTCTCTATAAGCTTCAATGTCAGGTCCTAAACTGAGCATGAAAGTGCATCCTTGAAGCTGTGTTGGCTAATATAGTCAAAATGTTTACCCTTGGGTAAGTTGAGCCAATGACCATGGGGTAAGTTGAGCCAATGAGCATATGGTAAGTTGAGCCAATGGCCATGGGGTAAGTTGAGCCAATGACCATGGGGTAAGTTGAGCCAAAAAATACAGTAAATCAGAGTCAATCCAGGCCTATATTGGCGAGTCATTCGTGTTGAGCCAATGACCATAGGGTAAATTGAGCCAATGGCCATCGGGTAAATTGAGCCAATGGCCATGGGGTAAGTTGAGCCAATGACCATGGGGTAAGTTGAGCCAATGACCATGGGGTAAGTTGAGCCAATGACCATGGGGTAAGTTGAGCCAATAGCAAGTTGAGCAAATTCAGGTGTTTTCTTCCAAGCAGTAATGTAAGGCATTATCACTGGGATACGACGTAACAACAGGACCTGGCCTATGTTAGAAGACGAAGACGAAGACGAAGAAGAGGAAGAAGATAAGGAAGAAGATAAGGAAGAAGATGAAGAAGAGGAAGAAGCAGAAGGAGAAGCAGAAGGAGAAGTAGAAGACGTTCTAAACACAATGCTAAAGAACCTGTATCAAACAAATCACCAATGATCTTCCAAAATGGTTCTCTTACAGCTCTCCTATCCCACAAAGCCAGCTTCTAACCCCTTATAATAAACATAGTGTGTTTGAGCTACAGACTTCTGGGATGTACAATTGGATTTGTCTATTTCTTCTGCATCCATAGAGCCGCAGTGTTTGTTCGACGAGGGCGGATCACAAATTGTAGTGTCTATAATACAGTAAGAGGTTCTTCTACATAGATTATAGGATATCCCAGGACATAGTGTCTGTAATATAGTAAGGGGTTCTTCTACGTAGATTATAGGAAATCCAGGACATAGTGTCTGTAATATAGTAAGGGGTTCTTCTACATAGATTATGGGAAATCCCAGGACATAGTGTCTATAATATAGTAAGAGGTACTTCTACATAGATTATAGGAAATCTCAGGACATAGTGTATATAATACTGTAAGGGGTTCTTCTACATAGATTATAGGAAATCTCAGGACATAGTGTATATAATACTGTAAGGGGTTCTTCTACATAGAAGATAATAGGACATCTATAATACTGTAATAAGCTCACATAGCTGCAGTGACACACACACACACACACAGTCATATAAATACTTTTTCCATCACCATCAGCATGGTGTATCTACTGTGTCCTCCATCAGCCTCCCTTCACACAACTCAGCTCCATCCATCCATCAGCCAGTCTCCCTTCACACAACTCAGCTCCATCCATCCATCAGCCAGTCTCCCTTCACACAACTCAGCTCCATCCATCCATCCATCAGCCAGTCTCCCTTCACACAACTCAGCTCCATCCATCCATCCATCAGCCAGCCTCCTTCACACAACTCCGCTCCATCCATCCATCAGCCAGCCTCCCTTCACACAACTCAGCTCCATCCATCCATCAGCCAGCCTCCCTTCACACAACTCAACTCCATCCATCCATCCATCAGCCAGCCTCCCTTCACACAACTCAGCTCCATCCATCCATCAGCCAGCCTCCCTTCACAACTCAGCTCCATCCATCCATCCACCCATCAGCCAGCCTCCCTTCACCCAACTCAGCTCCATCCATCAGCCAGCCTCCCTTCACCCAACTCAGCTTCATCCATCCATCCATCAGCCAGCCTCCCCTTCACCCAACTCAGCTCCATCCATCCATCAGCCAGCCCCCTTTCACCCAACTCAGCTCCATCCATCCATCAGCCAGCCCCCTTCACCCAACTCAGCTCCATCCATCCATCAGCCAGCCCCCTTCACCTAACTCATGTCCATCCATCCATCAGCCAGCCTCCCTTCACACAACTCCGCTCCTCCATCCATCCATCAGCCAGTCTCCCTTCACACAACTCAGCTCCATCCATCCATCCATCAGCCAGTCTCCCTTCACACAACTCAGCTCCATCCATCCATCAGCCAGCCTCCCTTCACACAACTCAGCTCCATCCATCCATCACCCAGCCCCCTTCACACAACTCAGCTCCATCCATCCATCAGCCAGCCTCCCTTCACACAACTCAGCTCCATCCATCCCTCAGCCAGCCTCCCTTCACCCAACTCAGCTCCATCCATCCATCACCCCAGCCTCCCTTCACCCAACTCAGCTCCATCCATCAGCCAGCCTCCCTTCACCCAACTCAGCTTCATCCATCCATGCATCCATCAGCCAGCCTCCTTCACCCAACTCAGCTCCATCCATCCATCAGCCAGCCTCCCTTCACACAACTCAGCTCCATCCATCCATCAGCCAGCCCCCTTCACACAACTCAGCTCCATCCATCCATCAGCCAGCCCCCCTTCACACAACTCAGCTCCATCCATCCATCCACCAGCCAGCCTCCCTTCACACAACTCAGCTCCATCCATCCATCAGCCAGTCTCCCTTCACACAACTCAGCTCCATCCATCCATCAGCCAGCCTCCCTTCACACAACTCAGCTCCATCCATCCATCAGCCAGCCTCCCTTCACCCAACTCAGCTCCATCCATCCATCAGCCAGCCTCCCTTCACCCAACTCAGCTCCATCCATCAGCCAGCCTCCCTTCACCCAACTCAGCTTCATCCATCCATCAGCCAGCCCCCTTCACCCAACTCAGCTCCATCCATCCATCAGCCAGCCCCCCTTCACCCAACTCAGCTCCATCCATCCATCAGCCAGCCCCCCTTCACCCAACTCAGCTCCATCCATCCATCAGCCAGCCCCCTTCACCCAACTCAGCTCCATCCATCCATCAGCCAGCCCCCTTCACCCAACTCAGCTCCATCCATCCATCCATCAGCCAGCCCCCTTCACCCAACTCAGCTCCATCCATCATCAGCCAGCCCCCTTCACCCAACTCAGCTCCATCCATCCATCAGCCAGCCCCCTTCACCCAACTCAGCTCCATCCATCCATCAGCCAGCCCCCCTTCACCCAACTCAGCTCCATCCATCCATCAGCCAGCCCCCCTTCACCCAACTCAGCTCCATCCATCCATCAGCCAGCCCCCTTCACCCAACTCAGCTCCATCCATCCATCAGCCAGCCCCCTTCACCCAACTCAGCTCCATCCATCCATCAGCCAGCCCCCCTTCACCCAACTCAGCATCCATCCATCCATCCATCAGCCAGCCCCCCTTCACCCAACTCAGCTCCATCCATCCATCAGCCAGCCCCTTCACCCAACTCAGCTCCATCCATCCATCAGCCAGCCCCCCTTCACCCAACTCAGCTCCATCCATCCATCAGCCAGCCCCCTTCACCCAACTCAGCTCCATCCATCCATCAGCCAGCCCCCCTTCACCCAACTCAGCTCCATCCATCATCCATCAGCCAGCCCCCCTTCACCCAACTCAGCTCCATCCATCCATCAGCCAGCCCCCCTTCACACAACTCAGCTCCATCCATCCATCAGCCAGCCTCCCTTCACACAACTCAGCTCCATCCATCCATCCATCCATCAGCCAGCCTCCCTTCACACAACTCAGCTCCATCCATCCATCAGCCAGCCTCCCTTCACACAACTCAGCTCCATCCATCCATCAGCCAGCCTCCCTTCACACAACTCAGCTCCATCCATCCATCAGCCAGCCTCCCTTCACACAACTCAGCTCCATCCATCCATCCACCAGCCAGCCCCCTTCACACAACTCAGCTCCATCCATCCATCAGCCAGTCCCCCTTCACACAACTCAGCTCCATCCATCCATCAGCCAGCCTCCCTTCACACAACTCAGCTCCATCCATCCATCAGCCAGCCTCCCTTCACCCAACTCAGCTCCATCCATCCATCAGCCAGCCTCCCTTCACCCAACTCAGCTCCATCCATCAGCCAGCCTCCCTTCACCCAACTCAGCTTCATCCATCCATCAGCCAGCCCCCTTCACCCAACTCAGCTCCATCCATCCATCAGCCAGCCCCCCTTCACCCAACTCAGCTCCATCCATCCATCAGCCAGCCCCCCTTCACCCAACTCAGCTCCATCCATCCATCAGCCATCCTCCCTTTATTGACATGTTGTCAATAAAGCTCATGAATGTACCTGTTTTATGTCAAATTGTTTTGTGTTTCACTTGTATCCCTGGGTTGTCCTGAAAATAAAACGGTAAACCACTTCATCTTGGGCCTAAATATAAGAGCTGGACATTCAGATAAATGCAGATGTTTTTTTGCTGGGGTCTCGGGACTGATAAGGTTGAAGACTGCTGTAGTCCTACAGTATGATCCAATCTCTTAACACACTCAGATGTGGATAATGGAATTGGTAACATGTAGATGGATCCTTTTAGGAACTACTATAGTCATCAAAGGAAACACTGCCAACACAGAGTCATAATCCACTAGAATTGAATCCTTTTCTAATGATGTTATCAGGAGCCATCATCACTGATAGCCTTGCTCTCCCATCTTCCTGTACAACACACACACACACACACACACACACACACACACACACACACACACACACACACACACACACACACACAGACACACATCATCATCACTGATAGCCTTGCTCTCTCATCTTCCTGTACAGCACACACACACACACACACACACACACACACACACACGGCAATGCGTCACACACACACATGTGTGTGAATGATTTAAAGGGGAGGAGTGTGTGTGTGTGTGTTTGTCCATCCCTCTGCCTGTGTGTAGCCACAAGGTTGTTCCAGGGCTGTTGCAGAGTGCCCAGTATGTGTGGACATGCTTTGGCCATTGATTACAGTTCCCTTGGTGATAACAGGGAGAAGAGACTCCATTATCCAGATCAACACTACACCCTCTGAAAGACAGGGAGAAGAGACTCCATTATCCAGATCAACACTACACCCTCTGAAAGACAGGGAGGAGGAACTCCATTGGGACGGCAGTGTAGCCTAGTGGTTAGAGCGTTGGGCTAGTAACCGGAAGGTTGTAAGTTCAAATCCCCAAGCGGACAAGGTACAAATCTGTCGTTCTGCCCCTGAACAGGCAGTTAACCCACTGTTCCTAGGCCGTCATTGAAAATAAGAATTTGTTCTTAACTGACTTGCCTGGTTAAATAAAGGTAAAATAAATACATAAAAATGATCCAGATCAACACTACACCCTCTGAAATGTCTGACTCTAGGGATACGGCCAAAACGACACTTTATTCCTAAAATATGTAGGATCTGAATTTGAGACAGTTTGCTGGAGGGCAAATAAAGTTCATTTGGAATATATTTAAACCCTTTTTCCACATTACAGCCTTAGATTAAATATTTGTTTTCCATCAACAATCTAAACACAATATCAAATAATGACAAAACAAAAACAGGTTTTTAGAATTTTTTGCAAATGTTTTACAAATAAAAAACTAAAAAACATAAAAAACCTTATGAACATAAAACCTTATGAACATAAAACCTTATGAACATAAAACCTTATGAACATAAAACCTTATGAACATAAAACCTTATGAACATAAAACCTTATGAACATAAAACCTTATGAACATAAAACCTTATGAACATAAAACCTTATGAACATAAAACCTTATGAACATAAAACCTTATGAACATAAAACCTTATGAACATGAGTATGCAGTACCTTTGCTATGAGACTCAACATTTAGTTCAGATGCATCCTGTTTCCACTGATCATCCTTCAGATGTTTCTACAACTTGTGGTCATTTCAATTGATCGGACATGATTTGGAAAGGCACACACCTGTCTATATAAGGTCCAACAGTTGACAGTGCATGTCAGAGCAAAAATAAAGCCATAAGGTTAAATGAATTGCCCGTAGAGCATCGAGACAGGATTGTGTTGAGGCACAGACCTAGGAAAGAATACCCCAAAAATAGTGCAGCATTAAAGGACCCCAAGAACACGGTGACCTCCATCAATCTTAAATGGAAGAAGTTTGGAACCACCTAGACTCTTCCTAGAGCTGGCCACCCAGCCAAACTGAGCAATCAGGGGAGAAGGGCCTTGGTCCTTTAATCAATGTTAGAATAAGGCTGTGACGTGAGACAAAATGTGGAAAAAGTCAATGGGTCTGAAGACTTTCCAAATGCACAGTAATCCTATGGCAACAGGAGATAGTAATTATTATGCGAAAAAAAATATATAGGGATTTTTCATTAGGGTAAATCAAGTCTGACATTTTAAAGGTGAAATTACAAACTTTAGGAACCTTTTTTACCTTGGATACACTACAATTTCGTATTTCCTGCTGTGCAGCAAAAATTCGCAGCAAAAAAAGAGTGATCAAATTAAGATCCTACATCTTAATGAGTTAAATGAGTTGGATGCGTATGTTCTGAGACATTTCCTCCTCTATACTGTTAGAAAAACTATTTTATAACTAAATCCTTCTGGATGGGAATTATTCGGATATTCAGCTCTGTTTTGGACTGAGAAGACCTCCCTCCTATCTCTGGAAGGGATAGTTCTGTTGTTGACTGCTGCTATTCCTTTTAACACACACGCACGTGCGCACACACACAACTCTGAGAGAAGATGGATGTTTCTGTATAGTAGTGCTGTTATCCTTCCATTCTCTGTTATTAGCCCAGAGAGGAGGAATGTATTTCAGTGTGTGTGTGTGTGTGTGTGTGTGTGTGTGTGTGTGTGTGTGTGTGTGTGTGTGTGTGTGTGTGTGTGTGTGCGTGTGTGACAGCATTCTACACCATTAAAAAACTAATTCAAATTGAAATATCTATTACAATTAGGCTAAAACTAATTGAATATGTCATTGAACTTGATTGCAGCGAGATGTGGGGTCCACTTGCAAAACAAGATTTCATCAAATGGGACAAACACTCCATTGAAACGCTGCATGCAGAGTTCTGGAAGATTCTTCTACATGTCCAGAGGAAAACTACAAACAATGCATGCAGGGCAGAATTAAGCCAACATCCACTAATAACAAAAACTCAATGAGCAATTCAGTTTTGGAAACATCTAAAATACAGTGACCCCCTCTAATATAATTACCAAGAAATGCAATACCAAGAACTGAGCAAAGAAGAGTCACTTCATCCAGCTGGTCCTGGCTCTGAGTTCACTAACCTGTTCTACTAACACACTGAAGCCTCAGTCCCCTCATCCAGCTGGTCCTGGCTCTGAGTTCACTAACCTGTTCTACTAACACACTGAAGCCTCAGTCCCCTCATCCAGCTGGTCCTGGCTCTGAGTTCACAAACCTGTTCTACTAACACACTGAAGCCTCAGGACTAGAACATCCAATCAATCAGAATAAACCAAATGACAACAGTCAAAATAAAACTACATTCCTTGTATTGAAACACAAACACAAAGCTAAAAGCAGTGCTATCTGGCCCTAAATCAACAGTACACCATGGCAAACTATTTGACCACGGTTACTGATCAAAACCTTAGAAAAACCTTTACAAAGTACAGGATCAGTGAGCACAGCCTTGCCATTGAGAAGGGTAGACACAGCAGAACCTGGCTCCCTGTAGAGGAAAGGCTGTGCAACCACTGCACCACAGCAGAACCTGGCTCCCTGTAGAGGAAAGGCTGTGCAACCACTGTACCACAGCAGAACCTGTCTCCCTGTAGAGGAAAGGCTGTGCAACCACTGCACAACAGCAGAACCTGGCTCCCTGTAGAGGAAAGGCTGTGCAACCACTGTACCACAGCAGAACCTGTCTCCCTGTAGAGGAAAGGCTGTGCAACCACTGTACCACAGCAGAACCTGGCTCCCTGTAGAGGAAAGGCTGTGCAACCACTGTACCACAGCAGAACCTGGCTCCCTGTAGAGGAAAGGCTGTGCAACCACTGTACCACAGCAGAACCTGTCTCCCTGTAGAGGAAAGGCTGTGCAACCACTGTACCACAGCAGAACCTGTCTCCCTGTAGAGGAAAGGCTGTGCAACCACTGCACCACAGCAGAACCTGGCTCCCTGTAGAGGAAAGGCTGTGCAACCACTGCACCACAGCAGAACCTGTGACAGAGCAGTGTAAAACAATTAGAGAGTGGCATATGTGCACACCCATTTCTATTTCAGGTATCCATGTGTCGGCTTATGAAGATGAATGTTGTGTAGACATGAGTTTGTCACTCACCTCTCAAACCACCTGAGACGACTAAACACATTCCAAAAGTAACTCTGTGTTTCACAATCCTATAAACCAAGTAATTAAACGGTCCTTATCTAATGCAGTAATACAATACATTGCAATGCACTGATGGGGTAGACAATTGCACAACACTTGGCAGCATGTAGACTTGAAAAAGAACGGAGACAAAGCGCGCGAGAGCATCCTGTAAACCAATATCTTTATCAGAGCCATTCCGCCACCAACACACAGGCACATCATAACCTATGTGCATTGCGTGTGCTGTCAATTGGTTTACCTAAAAAAGCAGTAAAAAAAACAGTAAAATCCGAAAATTAAACATAAACTATAGTCTTAAATATCGATTTGAGTTGATAATGTACATTTAGGCAGTTGATAAATGTTCTCATAAATCAAAAAGCACTCAGTTCACTCCGCGCTAAGACATGATGTACTTACTGCAGGCTGTGACTGTGAACACAAAAATTCCATGCAATGTTGTTGTATGCGTAAAGAACTAACTTGTTCACATGGTAAAATTATATCTAAAATACGATACCTTACCTGCGAATTCCTGACAATCCAAACGTAGTTTGACATGTACAGCCACTTGCTTGTGTTTCTGTAGGCATTATTGTGGGTTGATGTGAGCTCAGTGATAGCCTAGTCCTTCTCTTTGAAAAGGATTCATCTGATGTGATCGCGTCGGTTAAGGAGTCCGTTATTTCACTGCGATCTCTCCAATGAGAGACACGACGTGGTGGTTGATATGAAATAAGAAGAAATGTGCACCAAACCACTTAGATTAAGTTTTTAAGAACGACACGAGTCTCTACTTCTCTGTTCTGATCGGCAGGGAATGCCTTTACAAACTAAAGCACTTTTTTCTATGTTCAGAAAGACAATTTCAGAGGATGTTTATTTATTTTTTATTTATATTCATCCAAAAAATACTGTATGTATTGTTGTCTTTCTTTTTCCAAATTAGACAGTCCAGTTTGCGAACTCTTCAGTGAAATCCCACCAGACAGGTGTCTCTTCAGATTAATGTGTTTATTGTTTTGCTGTGAAGTGCAGTACAAGTTCCACCAAGCCTTATTGCAACAGCATTCTCCCACTGTCTGCACTGTATGTGTGTGTTCGCCCGGCATCCACACATGTTCAGCCAGTACACCCCGGAGAGGTTATTGCGAGTCTGGTATAGCAGGTTACAACTGCAACCTGCCAACACCTTCGTTAAATGAAGAAGATTCTTCTCCCGTAGCGGTTATCGTTAGAACGAGGGAAGGAACCCAGGTTTTATTTCTGGAGTCAAACGATGTGACTCGTGTTGCAACCTACAACCTTGTACAGTGCGCGGCAAAAAAACATGTTTGAAAGGTAGCGAGGTTTCCATTCACTTGGAGACAGATTTTCATGCGAATTATTCTACATCCGCATAAAGAAAGAATGCGCATTTTCCCACCAGCGGTGTTTATACCAAACTGATTTGCGTGATGACGTAGGCACACAAAATGTACTTTTTCGCTTAAATGTGCATGTACTTAATACAAATCTAAAGTTCAACGTCATTTATTGAATTTAACTGATAGTTGTGTCACAAAAACTGTTGAGTTATAAAGCAAACGTGCCTATTCTGGTCTTGGCATGTGCGCTCTAGCCAACAGCTAAACAGAAACATCGTGGGTAGGCTGTACAGGTAGGCTCGTCTACATGTTGAGATTATAATGGAAAAGAGCGAGACTATTTTGATTTATCAAACGGCAGTCAAGCATAATTTGTCATGTCACCAGAATAAGACACTCAATATTTATTGGAAGGTCCCTGTGAAGTTCATAATAACTTATTTTATATGTAGCCTAATAAACTGCATGGTTTCCCGAGTCGTAGTGGGAGGACCACACGATATATAATCGCTTGACTCCATTTTTATTTCAAAATGATGGTTATTATATCAACATTTGAGTATAAATGCGTTTCCACCACCATTTCTCTCATAATTAATTTTACTGACACGAAAAAAGATCCCACCCTGTCCAACAAACAAAGTATCTGTCTGGTATTTATACAATTTCACCAAAACGACCTGTTTCCATCGCAGCTGTCCTTTATTATGTTTAAATGCAGTATGACTTTACTCCATATAAACCTGTGGGTGGAAACGTGGTTTAGTGGGATGGACATTCTCAGCGTCGCGCCCTGCTGCTGTGCGTGCTCGTTGCGGTTTAGAGAGATAAATGAAACCGGGTTGCAAAGATTATAGAATTGTAAAGATTTGTCAATGGTACCGTAACACATTTTAGATGACAAAAAAAATGATTAACATGTCCTCATTTCACCCACACAGTTTCATTAAAACATATGAGAGTAGACATAACCAGTCATAAACAACGGTTGTGGTGGTCATTCCGGAAATAGAACTCTTAGTATTTTAGTGGTTTGGATTTCAAAGAAACAACGCAGAGGTTTGTTCTCTTTTGACATTCGTTTAAATGTATCCCCATATATTATGAACTATTCAAATGTTTTGTTTGGTAAAGTCAATATGAAAGGCAGACATATAAATATTATTTATAATATGTCAATTACTTTCACATACATTCGAAGGAGGTATTCATATCTATCTGTCTGTCTCTCTGAAATAGTTATTTGAAAATCCTCTTAAATACAATTTGGTTGAAAAAAAATGTTCTTCTTCCCAAATAACCATTCAAATACTCAAATGAAAGTACTTATTTTGGGCTGTGTATTTGAAAATATCCAAATACATAGAAAAATATATTTTAAGTGTCAAATACTCAAATATACATGTATTTGAATCCTGGTCTGCTTGTTTACCCAGCTCATAGGGGTATCTTCTCCTTTCATGACTCTTTCTTTCTTTCCTCCTTTCTGGATAGACTTCTCCTCGGGCTACTTCCAGGGATTCTCCCAGTGTGTTTTCTGTGCCTGAGATGGTTAACAAACAGAGCTCCTATAGAGAGGAGCCTTTCTCCTTTCAGGCTTCTACAGGCGTTTTTTTCTCAATCGCTGTGGCTCAATTCTCGAAAGGGAACGTCTTGTCTCTTCTTCAAAACAATACGTTCAAATCTCTGAACAACGAGTTTCTTTTTCACCCCAGATTTGAATTTCTTCTTCATTTTAAGCAAATTGCACGTGTTTTGGCACGTTTGGAAAACAGGAAGTACAATTATCTACAATTTGCACAATAACTACATGCACGTGGCTGATGAAAACGTCTGAGTTGATTCTCAGTGAATGTATCTTCACAACTTCACAACATTCTTTCATCGTGTGAGCCGTCACATGCAAAATGATCCATTAAATTATCAAAATCAATCACACATACATGTATATTCCATAAATATCTACTGCATGGAATGGTGTCTGATAAATTGGTTAATTACCTGCCAGGTGACCTAGTAATGAAATAGGAATCACAATCTTACTAATCAACCAATCAAGTTTGGAAGCATATATATGGAGCTTGCCCATGTCACAATCACTACCATTTATGAACATGGAGGAACATCACACAACCCTGAACAGCAGCTACATGCTGGTGGAAGACAAATAAGAAGATGTGTAAGACTGCATGGTGGTGGTGGTGGTGGTGGTGGTGATGGTGGTGGTGATGGTGGTGATGATGGTGGTGGTGGTGGGTGGTGGTGGTTGGGGTGGGTGGTGGTGGTGGGGGTGGGTGGTGGTGATGATGGTGATGATGGTGGTGGTGGTGGTGATGGGGGTGGTGGTGGTGGTGGTGGTGGGTGGTGGTGGGTGGTGATGGTGGTGGTGGGGGTGGGTGGTGGTGGGTGGTGATGATGGTGGTGGTGGCGGTGATGATGGTGGTGGTGGTGTTAGGGGAAGAGATAATAGAGGAAGAGGTAGAAGGTAGAAGGTAAAGAATAAGAGTCCCTGATGAAATCAGAGCCACAATTGTGAACCCTGTCATAAACCATGGTCTGACAATGGAAGAGGCTGGTCAGAGAGCACAGCCTAATGTTAACAGGTCCACAGCATCATAAACCACGGTCTGACAATGGAAGAGGCTGGTCAGAGAGTACAGCCTAATGTTAACAGGTCCACAGCATCATAAACCACGGTCTGACAATGGAAGAGGCTGGTCAGAGAGCACAGCCTAATGTAAAACAGGTCCACAGTGTCATAAACCACGGTCTGACAATGGAAGAGGCTGGTCAGAGAGTACAGGCTAATGTTAACAGGTCCACAGCATCATAAACCACGGTCTGACAATGGAAGAGGCTGGTCAGAGAGCACAGCCTAATGTAAAACAGGTCCACAGCATCATAAACCACGGTCTGACAATGGAAGAGGCTGGTCAGAGAGCACAGCCTAATGTTAACAGGTCCACAGCATCATAAACCACGGTCTGACAATGGAAGAGGCTGGTCAGAGAGTACAGCCTAATGTTAACAGGTCCACAGCATCATAAACCACGGTCTGACAATGGAAGAGGCTGGTCAGAGAGTACAGCCTAATGTTAACAGGTCCACAGCATCATAAACCACGGTCTGACAATGGAAGAGGCTGGTCAGAGAGTACAGCCTAATGTTAACAGGTCCACAGGCATTCCGTACGGGGAGAACAGGTCAACATGTCCTCGTTCTTTCCTTTTGTTACAGCATTTCATTCACAACAATACAGCAACTATTGTAAAAGGTGAATGCAAGTCTGAAAACCACAATGTACCGTAAGATATATATGAAGACTATACAGTAGAACGGCTCAATTTGAAAGCAATAGACCAATAGACCAATAGACCAATAGACCATGATCTAGCTGTGAATCCTACCTGTCAAATATCTATAGGACTGCCCAACGACCTCATGCTGGCTGCAGAGCAGCTCTACCTGTCATATATCTATAGAACTGCACAACGACCTCATGCTGGCTGCAGAGCAGCTCTACCGGTCATATATCTATAGAACTGCACAACGACCTCATGCTGGCTGCAGAGCAGCTCTACCTGTCAAATATCTATAGGACTGCCCAACGACATGCTGGCTGCAGAGCAGCTCTACCTGTCATATATCTATAGGACTGCCCAACGACCTCATGCTGGCTGCAGAGCAGCTCTACCTGTCAAATATCTATAGGACTGCCCAACGACATGCTGGCTGCAGAGCAGCTCTACCTGTCATATATCTATAGGACTGCCCAACGACCTCATGCTGGCTGCAGAGCAGCTCTACCTGTCATATATCTATAGGACTGCCCGACCTCATGCTGGCTGCAGAGCAGCTCTACCTGTCAAATATCTATAGGACTGCCCAACGACATGCTGGCTGCAGAGCAGCTCTACCTGTCAAATATCTATAGGACTGCCCAACGACATGCTGGCTGCAGAGCAGCTCTACCGGTCATATATCTATAGGACTGCCCAACGACCTCATGCTGGCTGCAGAGCAGCTCTACCTGTCATATATCTATAGGACTGCCCAACGACCTCATGCTGGCTGCAGAGCAGCTCTACCTGTCAAATATCTATAGGACTGCCCAACGACATGCTGGCTGCAGAGCAGCTCTACCTGTCATATATCTATAGGACTGCCCAACGACCTCATGCTGGCTGCAGAGCAGCTCTACCTGTCATATATCTATAGGACTGCCCAACGACCTCATGCTGGCTGCAGAGCAGCTCTACCTGTCATATATCTATAGGACTGCCCAACGACATGCTGGCTGCAGAGCAGCTCTACCTGTCAAATATCTATAGGACTGCCCAACGACATGCTGGCTGCAGAGCAGCTCTACCTGTCATATATCTATAGGACTGCCCAACGACATGCTGGCTGCAGAGCAGCTCTACCTGTCAAATATCTATAGGACTGCACAACGACCTCATGCTGGTGGCAGAGCAGCTCTACCTATCATATATCTATAGAACTGCCCAACGACATGCTGGCTGCAGAGCAGCTCTACCTGTCAAATATCTATAGGACAGCCCAACGACATGCTGGCTGCAGAGCAGCTCTACCTGTCAAATATCTATAGGACTGCCCAACGACATGCTGGCTGCAGAGCAGCTCTACCTGTCATATATCTATAGGACTGCCCAACGACCTCATGCTGGCTGCAGAGCAGCTCTACCTGTCATATATCTATAGGACTGCCCAACGACCTCATGCTGGCTGCAGAGCAGCTCTACCTGTCATATATCTATAGGACTGCCCAACGACCTCATGCTGGCTGCAGAGCAGCTCTACCTGTCATATATCTATAGGACTGCCCAACGACCTCATGCTGGCTGCAGAGCAGCTCTACCTGTCATATATCTATAGGACTGCCCAACGACCTCATGCTGGCTGCAGAGCAGCTCTACCTGTCATATATCTATAGGACTGCCCAACGACCTTATGCTGGCTGCAGAGCAGCTCTACCTGTCATATATCTATAGGACTGCCCAACGACCTCATGCTGGCTGCAGAGCAGCTCTACCTGTCAAATATCTATAGGACTGCCCGACGACATGCTGGCTGCAGAGCAGCTCTACCTGTCAAATATCTATAGGACTGCCCGACGACATGCTGGCTGCAGAGCAGCTCTACCTGTCAAATATCTATAGGACTGCCCAACGACATGCTGGCTGCAGAGCAGCTCTACCTGTCAAATATCTATAGGACTGCCCAACGACCTCATGCTGGCTGCAGAGCAGCTCTACCTGTCAAATATCTATAGGACTGCCCAACGACATGCTGGCTGCAGAGCAGCTCTACCTGTCAAATATCTATAGGACTGCCCAACGACATGCTGGCTGCAGAGCAGCTCTACCTGTCAAATATCTATAGGACTGCCCAACGACATGCTGGCTGCAGAGCAGCTCTACCTGTCAAATATCTATAGGACTGCCCAACGACATGCTGGCTGCAGAGCAGCTCTACCTGTCAAATATCTATAGGACTGCACAACGACCTCATGCTGGTGGCAGAGCAGCTCTACCTATCATATATCTATAGAACTGCACAACGACCTCATGCTGGCTGCAGAGCAGCTCTACCTGTCATATATCTATAGGACTGCCCAACGACCTCATGCTGGCTGCAGAGCAGCTCTACCTGTCATATATCTATAGGACTGCCCAACGACCTCATGCTGGCTGCAGAGCAGCTCTACCTGTCATATATCTATAGGACTGCCCAACGACCTCATGCTGGCTGCAGAGCAGCTCTACCTGTCATATATCTATAGGACTGCCCAACGACCTCATGCTGGCTGCAGAGCAGCTCTACCTGTCAAATATCTATAGGACTGCCCAACGACCTCATGCTGGCTGCAGAGCAGCTCTACCTGTCATATATCTATAGGACTGCCCAACGACCTCATGCTGGCTGCAGAGCAGCTCTACCGGTCATATATCTATAGAACTGCACAACGACCTCATGCTGGCTGCAGAGCAGCTCTACCTGTCATATATCTATAGGACTGCCCAACGACCTCATGCTGGCTGCAGAGCAGCTCTACCTGTCAAATATCTATAGGAGGACACTGGCTGCAGAGCAGCTCTACCTGTCAAATATCTATAGGACTGCCCAACGACATGCTGGCTGCAGAGCAGCTCTACCTGTCAAATATCTATAGGACTGCCCAACGACCTCATGCTGGCTGCAGAGCAGCTCTACCTGTCATATATCTATAGGACTGCCCAACGACCTCATGCTGGCTGGAGAGCAGCTCTACCTGTCATATATCTATAGGACTGCACAACGAACTCATGCTGGCGGCAGAGCAGCTCTACCTGTCATATATCTATAGGACTGCACAAAGAACTCATGCTGGCTGCAGAGCAGCTCTACCTATCATATATCTATAGAACTGCACAACGACCTCATGCTGGCTGCAGAGCAGCTCTACTTGTCATATATCTATAGGACTGCCCAACGACCTCATGCTGGCTGCAGAGCAGCTCTACCTGTCAAATATCTATAGGACTGCCCAACGACATGCTGGCTGCAGAGCAGCTCTACCTGTCAAATATCTATAGGACTGCACAACGACCTCATGCTGGTGGCAGAGCAGCTCTACCTATCATATATCTATAGAACTGCACAACGACCTCATGCTGGCTGCAGAGCAGCATGATTCAGCCATCAGAAAGAACAAGACATTTTCAACATGGTCATAGCCAACAATTCCATCAGGCTAGGAGAGATCCAGGGTGCAATCATAAATGACAACAATATCTTAGCAAACATCAATTCTGTCAGCATTTCCACTGTAGACAGAGTTTTGGAGAGAAACAATCTGACTATGAAACAACTGTACAAGGTGCCATTTGAGAGGAATAGTGACGGAGTGAAGGAGCTGCGGTATCAGGATGTCAATGTACCAGGATGTCTAGATAGAAGCTGTGGTACCAGGATGTCCAGATAGGAGCTGTGGTACCAGGATGTCCAGGTACCAGGATGTCCAGGTAGGAGCTGTGGTACCAGGATGTCCAGGTACCAGTATGTCCAGGTAGGAGCTGCGATACCAGGGTGTCCAGGTACCAGGATGTCCAGGTAGAAGCTGTGGTACCAGGATGTCCAGGTACCAGGATGTCCAGATAGGAGCTGTGGTACCAGGATGTCCAGATAGGAGCTGTGGTACCAGGATGTCCAGGTACCAGTATGTCCAGGTAGGAGCTGCGATACCAGGGTGTCCAGGTAGAAGCTGTGGTACCAGGATGTCCAGGTAGAAGCTGCGATACCAGGGTGTCCAGGTACCAGGATGTCCAGGTAGGAGCTGCGATACCAGGGTGTCCAGGTACCAGGATGTCCAGGTAGGAGCTGTGGTACCAGGATGTCCAGGTACCAGGATATCCAGATAGGAGCTGTGGTACCGGTATGTCCAGATAGGAGCTGCGGTACCAGGATGTCCTGGTACCAGGATGTCCAGGTAGGAGCTGTGGTACCAGGATGTCCAGGTAGGAGCTGCGGTACCAGTATGTCCAGATAGGAGCTGTGGTACCAGGATGTCCAGATAGGAGCTGTGGTACCAGGATGTCCAGATAGGAGCTGTGGTACCAGGATGTCCAGGTACCAGTATGTCCAGGTAGGAGCTGTAGTACCAGGATGTCCAGGTAGGAGATGTGGTACCAGGATGTCCAGGTAGGAGATGTGGTACCAGGATGTACAGGTAGGAGCTGTGGTACCAGGATGTCCAGATAGGAGCTGCGGTACCAGGATGTCCAGGTACCAGTATGTCCAGGTAGGAGCTGTGGTACCAGTATGTCCAGATAGGAGCTGTGGTACCAGGATGTCCAGATAGGAGCTGTGGTACCAGGATGTCCAGATAGGAGCTGTGGTACCAGGATGTCCAGATAGGAGCTGTGGTACCAGTATGTCCAGATAGGAGCTGTGGTATCAGGATGTCCAGGTAGAAGCTGCGGTACCAGTATGTCCAGGTACCAGGATGTACAGATAGGAGCTGTGGTACCAGGATGTCCAGGTACCAGGATGTCCAAGTAGGAGCTGTGGTACCAGTATGTCCAGATAGGAGCTGTGGTACCAGGATGTCCAGGTAGAAGCTGCGGTACCAGTATGTCCAGGTACCAGGATGTACAGATAGGAGCTGTGGTACCAGGATGTCCAGGTACCAGGATGTCCAAGTAGGAGCTGCGGTACCAGTATGTCCAGGTAGGAGCTGTGGTACCAGGATGTCCAGGTAGGAGCTGCGGTACCAGTATGTCCAGATAGGAGCTGCGGTACCAGTATGTCCAGATAGGAGCTGTGGTACCAGGATGTCCAGATAGGAGCTGTGGTACCAAGATGTCCAGGTACCAGTATGTCCAGGTAGAAGCTGCGGTACCAGTATGTCCAGGTACCAGGATGTCCAGATAGGAGCTGTGGTACCAGGATGTCCAGGTAGGAGCTGTGGTACCAGTATGTCCAGATAGGAGCTGTGGTACCAGTATGTCCAGGTAGAAGCTGCGGTACCAGTATGTCCAGGTACCAGGATGTACAGATAGGAGCTGTGGTACCAGGATGTCCAGTTACCAGGATGTCCAGGTAGGAGCTGCGGTACCAGTATGTCCAGGTAGGAGCTGTGGTACCAGGATGTCCTGGTAGGAGCTGCGGTACCAGAATGTTCAGGTGTCCAAATCGGACCAAATCGGAAAGACAGGTAGGAGCAAGCCCATTTAATGCTTTGTAGGTTAGCAGTAAAACCTTGAAATCAGCCCTTGCCTTAACAGGAAGCCAGTGTAGGGAGGCTAGCACTGGAGTAATATGATCATATTTTGGGGTTCTAGTCAGGATTCTAGCAGCCAAAATTAGCACTAACTGAGGTTTATTTAGTGCTTTATCCAGGTAGCCGGAAAGTAGAGCATTGCAGTAGTCTAACCTAGAAGTAACAAACGCATGGATACATTTTTCTGCATCATTTTTGGACAGAAAGTTTCTGATTTTTGCAATGTTACGTAGATGGAAAAAAGCTGTCCTTGAAAAGAGAGAGAGATCAGGGTCCAGAGTAACGCCGAGGTCCTTCACAGTTTTATTTGAGAAGACTGTACAACCATCAAGATTAATTGTCAGATTCAACAGAAGATCTCTTTGTTTCTTGGGACCTAGAACAAGCATCTCTGTTTTGTCCGAGTTTAAAAGTAGAACGTTTGCAGCCATCCACTTCGTTATGACTGAAACACAGGCTTCTAGCGAGGGCAATTTTGGGGCTTCACCATGTTTCATTGAAATGTACAGCTGTGTGTCATCCGCATAGCAGTGAAAGTGAACATTATGTTTTTGAATGACATCCCCAAGAGGAAAAATATATAGTGAAAACAACAGTGGTCCTAAAACGGAACCTTGAGGTATTTGACTTTATAAGTAAGAAATATGTACAAATGGACATGCAAATGTGAATTTTCTGTTTACATGTAACACATTGCTACAAAGATAAATGTACTGTATACATACAAATGTGAATATCCTTTTTCTGTATGCTACAGTATTATACAGTATTGACTTTTCCCAGTAAACGTTGACCTACTGTTGAAATTGGTATCTAAAAATCTCAGTGTGATAATAAGCATTCAGCTAGACACAACTTACCTTCTGGTATAGCACAGTAAGCAGTCACTGTCAACAAAGCTTACATTTGTATATACAACAAACATTTCCAGGGTTGACTGCCATGGTAAAAAAAAAAATGTCTAAACATTTTAACCAGCTCACACGATGACAATACAACTTTTCATTTTGGTGGCAATGACCAATTTACTGACACAATAACTTGGTTTTTTAAGCATGAATTAAATGTTTTGGGTGAGTTACTACATTTTAGCAGACATGCAATAGAGTTAAGGTGTCCCATTAAAACAATTGTGACAATTGCACTTAGAGTTTAGAGAATGTTGACTGTTTAAAAATAT